>NW_021680409.1:683476-795206 GCF_001412515.2 Diachasma alloeum
CGCGTGACGAACCTCGAGAAAGCATGGGATCAAATGGGTACGGCGGGTTGAAATATCTCTCTTATTCACCCCGGTACCCCATTGTTTTTTGTCGCCATCACATTGAACACATCATTCCCCATATCTTCAAATTTTTTCAAATTTTTCTTGAGTTCCTAGGGGGTTGAAACGTTCAATTTAATCAAAACTCCATAAGAGGCCGTGTATAAGACTGATTTTGTTTATTTAATTTCTCGATATCCATAAGTTTTAAAATTTTAAAATTGTCACTGATGTTCACCATCTGTCTAATACTATTAATTAAAAAAATTATAACTTTGTTGGTGAATGTCAATTTTCAAGGTCATCGCCAAAGTCACTTGGCACCTTTAATTGACAAATTTGATGATTGCAAATGATTGAATATATAATGTGGTCTGTACCAAACTGTAAAACGAAACTTGGATATCCTTAAAGAATCTTTGACGTTTCTAGATTGATGTTTCATAAAAACGACGTTGAAAATTGATTTTGTAAATGTGTCAGAGTTCATTTCTCAACATGAATTGGGAATGGAAACATGAATTAAAGAGAGACCTCGTAAGAAAAAAATGATGTCTGAAACTAAGAGATGTTGGTTATCGTGGGTCCAACAAAAAATTATTCGGGGACGAAACTTATATGAGTGATTTTTCAATTGATGATTTTTTCAATTAGATTTTAATTAGATGGGGCGAGATGATAGTGTTAGTTCTGACTTTGTTGACGTCTGACTTCAGCAAAAGATCTTTCTTTGTCTCTGGAGGAGCCGGAGGCATTGATTTTTTGAGTACGAAGAATTCGAACTTAAGTCATGGGTTTCTAAATGACCTTGAGGATTATTTGTAGGCCGATCAGAAGACGTTCGATCCCTTGTGGGGGATCGAGGGGCGACCCCATCACGAGCTTTGAATTTTCATTTTGAAAATATCTCACAGATTTTTTTTTTAAATGAATAAAAGAAATTGAAGATGAAAAAAAAATTATTTCATGTAATTTCCCCACAAAATGTCAACATTTGATAATCAATTTCTACTGTTTAACTCCGTCTTCGCTTCATGAACAGTTCAATAACACTCACCACAGTGTTTACGCGAGCCATTCATTCCACGGTATCATATCGAGCATCAACGATTTTTCACATCGGAGACGGTTATACGAGCGTAGAATTACCGCATGCCTCATACGATGGATTCGCGTTTCACAACACCACTTTTTTTTTTCTCTCCTTCCTCTCTCTTTACACGTCTCATAGCCACCAAGGTGGGTGGCGATCGTGAAAGTTGCATTCCACGCTCGCTTAAACGCCTTGTGTTTAGGTTAACAAATCTGCATCTTCGATAAATGGAGTTCAACCGAGAGCTCCTACCGGTTGTTAAATTTCCTGAACTCGAAATTGATTTCCGTGGATTTTCTTTTTAGTTCAACAGTCATGCAGTCTGTCTGTCAGTTGGAGGTTAACGGTATTGTCTGATTGCAAGGTGCTAAATATTTCTACATGACTTACCGTCCTATGTACAGGGCAATCACGGAAGAGAGAATTATCGCGGTTTATCGCCTTCTATAAATTCTCAAGTGCTACAAAATGATTATTCGTTGATAATAAAATGATTGGGGGGATCGTTAACATTCTGGGCAATTAAAATTGCATTTTGCTGTAATTTACATGTTAAAAATAAAGTTGTTTATGAGGAGTAAAAACATGATTTGAGTTTAAAAGACTGGGATGTCATTTTTCCAATGGTTAATTGATTCATTAGGGCTTTTAGAGTTCATGGAATTTTTATAAGAATTTTCGCATGATTCTAATTTTTTTTTACTGCAATAATTTTTTTCTCTCAAGAATATGTGGGCTATCTTTATCGATTTCGGGAGAAAAATAAAATTTTTTTTCTGGTTTCTTCTGAAATCACTCAATTACAAGACAATTCCACTATTTTACCTCGATATAGATCGGAAGTGTTCGATATCCGAAAACATGAGTTACGGAGTAAATGACGCCACCTCTAGAGGTGCCGTTGGACCAGGGCAAAATCCAAATATTCGTTGCTATCATTGAGATGTTACCCCTGGGAGGAGTTGGAGAAGCTTTGAATGTATTAAACTGACGCACCTTTTATACCCAACCCGTGAAAGTCTTCCTAACTCCTAAGTCGGGGCTGTTTGATCTCGGAAAATCCAAGTTACAGAGTGACTCACGCTACCAGTAGAGGCCCTGGTGAGATAACGAGAAGGTTTGCTGTCCATCGCAAAGAGATGTCATACGAGTTTTCAACATCAAAAAATGTAATTTTTACAAGGACGTATGTCCATCTGAATCTTTAAAAATTCGTTAAAACCCGTGAAAGGGCTCTACACTGAGAAAAAAAAAATTATTTTTGCCAAGTATCCATTTACTTGACAGAAGTATTTATTTTGTTTAATACCGTAGTTCTCCAGTCGAGTCATTCCCAGGCAATTCTCATTAGATTTCAATTATGACTCTAGAAGATGATCATGTTAGTTGTAACCTTCGGTGAACTTCCTCAATAATTCCTCATTAAAAAATTAAATGAAATGCTTCCCTATAGAAGATAACAAATTTAGGAAAAATGAATAAACATTGGAGAAGTTCATCCAAGGTCATGCCCACCATAGTTATCCTTTAGAGCAACACGATTGTCATAATTGAAACCTAATCAGGCTCGCCTGGGAGTGATTCGATTGGAGAAATACGATTTTGAAAAAATAAATGCTTCTCAAGTAAATGAATATTTGGCAAAAATATATTTTTTCATCACACTGTTCGTAGAACGTTGTTTTACCTCATATGATTACAGAACTCGCCTTCGGCTCGTCCTATAAACTCATATTCGCCAGAAAAGTTCTTCAGGGCCGTGTATCGAATAGTATTTTTCGTCATTGGGTCCGAAAACTGCGATTTTTCGGGACGAAAATAGCTACTTTCTCAGTGTATAACACGAGTTGGAGGGCACAAAAAATATTAGTATATTATGTCATCAGGCGATAAAAGTATTATCTGGCGAGTGTGGCTTTAATCACATTCGCCAGATAATACTTTTATCACCGTGTGACGTAAAATAATTTTTTTCGCTGAAAATCAACTCGATTTAATCGAGTTGAGGGCTCGTTGTTCTCGCAAAAACCGAATTACGGAGGAACCCACGCCACCGCTAGAGGCGCTGTCGGGACAACATTATACAGACATGATCAATTATTGATTGAGTATTTTCGTAATTCCCACGTTCTTAATCAACCCCATTAAAATCCCAATAACTCATCAAAATATAATAAAAGGGGTTGCTGCTACCATTACGATCATCACTGTACACAAAACATAATATTGTTGGTGCGCAACCGCACTGGTTGATGTCCCGCTAGGGTGGAGCTTCCGTTTCCGGCGATGAACGTGCCCGTTGGTATTGGCCATAGGTTTGAGGTATCGTTCAAGAAAAGCAGCTCTCACAACTCGACTGTTGCCCGCATAATTTTAACCTCCCTTTCCAAATCAAATCTCCTGACTCGATTATACCCATAATGAAATGTTCAATCGATGCATGGAATTGAGAGAAAGAAACCGACGAAAAAATATATTATGTCGAAATGAAACGGACGGAGCCGTGGGAGTGACAGTGGAATTAAGTAACGATTCTTCGTTCCTTTATCCCTCGTTGACATCCACTTTATTAATTTATACGAGGGATAATGGACGGGAGGACACATTCAGAGGTTAATGTCGTGCATGATGCTCCTTTTCAGCCTTTTATTTTCACGCAATGGAGGGTATGCACAGGCCTTCACCAGTCGGTCGAGTTTCTTTCATGGAATTTAGTGAAATTGAGATGTACAAGGGTCATTTGAAGGGTTTTACCCAGTTTAATAACAATTAGTCATTTTTAGTAGGGAATTTTCAACTTTTATGACGCCAGGAAAATGAAAAAAAATGGATGAAAAGTTGAAGTTCAAATATATTTCATCGCAGAATCGTCAATTTTCGAAGAATTCTTTTCTGATAATAATTATTTGCACAGTTGTTCTATTAAAAAAATTAAATTTCAATCCCTGGCGTAACTTACAAAAATGATCGCAAACGTTTTTCGAAGATTCCAAAGTATTTTTTTTTAGAAAAAGCCTTTTTTGCAAAGGAATTTTCAGTTTTTACGACGTCCGAAAATCCTTCAAAAATTGAATTTCATGTTTTTGTGAAATATTCAATTTTTTTCAGGAGCGTAGCTGATCACCTGTAAAAACGTTTCAATAACATTTTTTCGTAGGCAAAATGTTCGCAGAATTCATCAGTAATAATTTTTTAGCAATAATTTTCATCTTACTATAATTTAAGAATTCATTTTCTGGCATAACCTCAAAAAGTTTGTCTTCAAATTTTTCTCGAAAATTCATGAGTTTTCGGAGGAATTGAGATGGAAATGTTACCACTTGATTGAATTTTCCGTTGGAACATGAATATTCAGAAACAAAATGACATGAATTTTGAATTTTTCCCTGAATTTCCCTGATTTTTCTGAATTTTCACAGAATAATTTAACTGAAAAATCAAGTATTTTATTGATTTCTAGATCATTTGAACAGAAAATCAATGGAATATTTGATTTTTCAATGACAACCCGGGTAGAAATTCAACCGGGGATTCAGCCGCAACTCGGGTGAGCGCGAGCTCAGCCTCGGCTTGCCGCTTGACCCGAGTTCACGCCGCGACACGCCGCTCCATACCGGCTCACAGTCAAACGCTCATCAGACGGCATAACCCGGCACTTGAGTTTGAGCTGTGGCTCAACGCTTAGAACTCAGCTCCGATTGAGTCGTGTCATTTCGAGTGGAGGGTGAAATAGAATGATATTATGCGTTTTTAGAATATCGATTTAAAATTTGAATATTTTGGAAAATCCTTGTCTTCTTACTATAAAAAAAATGGAATTCCACTGAACTTTCTATAAAATTTGAAATTTACTGATTTTTCCCTCTGTCATCGAATATAAAACCTGGCACTTTCTCTAAGAATTCCTATTGAATTTCTATTGGAGCTCTATGAGAATTCTATTTAAGTTTTATTGCAATTCTATTGAAAAATTCTATTTTTTTTGCGTCAATTCCATTGAAAATTATGCAACTTTCCCCTGCATTTTTAATAGATATTTGTTTGTAGAAAAAAATCCATTGATTTTTCTAGATAATTTATTCTGTTAGGATTTCTTCCACAGAAACTATTGGGCATGAATTTTCCAAGTTTTGTTCCTGCATTTGATTAAAAGAAAAGAAGAAAAACCGAGCGGAAAAAACTTAGAAATCTTACGCCTAAGAAAATCTATAGGAACATAAAAACCTATTTACTTTCTTGCACCAAATTTTACCTTAACAAAAAGACTCTATGAAGTTGCATAATCTCCTATAGAATCGGCGCAAGAAACGAATAGAATTCTAATAGAACTTCCAGAGAATTCTCATAGAATTCCAATAGAAATTTAATAGAAAGCGCTAGGTTTTTCTGTTGAATTTTTTCATGCGTGTTATTTTGGCATACCTGTATTCAACATTTCCCTAATAAATCGTAGAATATTCTTAGAACTCGTAGGCCTATCGAAAAATGAAGAATATCCTCTCCTGTAGCGTTGATAATTAATAATAAAGGTTCGTTAACGTTTTTCAAGTGATTATTTTTCTTGATTTTGTTTGTTGTATTCGCGAGAAAAAAGAAAGTTTTGACTACGTTTCAGTGAATTGTTCTACCTTGTATTTTCAGATTAATCCCATTCGATTAGTTAATATCACGTTATTTCTGATGAGCTTGTGATTGTTCATCTGAAAAAGCATGCCATCTTCACATTTATTCGATTGTTTTTTCGCTCAAATCACGATGCCATCGGACCTGTCAAATCATTATTGAGGTTAAGTATACTGGGATTGAGTAATTGGAGATGAACCTGAGGTTGAGCAGTGGCCATTCAACTAAAGCCCGGCGAAGCGTTTCGCGTAATAGTCTAACGCTGGGCTGTGAGCGCGTGACGCGGCTCAACCTCGGGTACATGTGACGCGCGTAGAGTTTATCCCAAGCTGGGATACGGGTTCCGAGCCGAGCTCGAGCAGCGTGATTTCTACCCGGGAAGATTTCCTTGAAATTTCAGTGAAACTTGAACACGATAAAAATTTCTGGAATTTGGCATGGAAAATTCAGACTCCCAAGGGTTAAAAAAGACTTCCCACGAATGTTGAACCCTACTTTTCATCACAATGCCTGGAAAGTGGGATTTTGTGCACGCAGACCGTGCATGAAAAAATCATTTTATACAGAAATTCTCAGATTTTATGATGTCAGAAAATTATTAAAAAATGGAATCAAAATGTTTGTAAACTATTTGAAATTCTTTGTGAAGATTTTTCTTCGTTAATTTTCTTCTTCAAAAAAGGTTGTTATCGGAATTCGTGAGTAATAATTTTTAACAATGATTTCTACATAAAAAAATTCAAGACTCGAATCCTAAAAATTAATATTTTAAACATTCAATTACTTATCAACGTCCACATAACTTCTAAGAACTTTTCTCGCCGTAATCTCAAAGTAATAACCATTATCCAATTTTTACTAAAGAAAAAACAGTGAAATTGATAGTATTTACAGAAAAATTCATAGAAATCTGATGATAGTTCTTGAGCGATTCCATACCCAACGCAATGAAATTCGAATAAACCTCTTTGTTTCAACGTCCGTAAACTACTTATCTCCTGGAATTAGCCGAGCGTGACTCGTTCCTTCGATTGACTCCCGATCTGGCCCAACATTGGAGTCACTCGGTTTCACCATTCCCCCTGAATCGGTTCACTTGACTCTCATTAGATTCGGTTTCATGTTTAAATAACCGCGAACGGTACAATATCATTTGTGCCAAGTACTCTTTGCGCTACAGAGTGTCGATGAACTTTTCGCGCTGCCTCTTTTCAGTACCCAAGAAATACGTGAAAGTGCACTGGCATCAAGGGACGTCCTTGAACGATGAGCAATGTGTCAGACAGTTTACAATTCTCATTCTCTACATTACTGAAAGAACCGAGAAAAGTCTGAAGAAAAAATTATCGGAAGCTATTAAAATTAATGTATCTGAGTAATAATGATTAAGAGGTGAAAAATGACTCGGGACAGACGTCTTTCTGTCGAGAGTTATTAGTCATTCTTTGATTACTATGGGAGAATATCTCAATGGATACTCTGAACAATTGTGCATTGAGGCTGAATCATGAGGTCTTATCTCTCGTGGAACTATTGGTAATGGTTTATATTAGGAGAAAATGTGAAGGGTTCTTTGTTGAGAATTTGTCAGCTACGGAAAATTTTTTATGACATTTTATCGCAGAATCAGTCTTTCCAGAGCTAATCGCATGGAAAGAACGACAATTTCATGATAATCTATGAGAACTTAAGGGGGAGGCGGGTGACACCGTTTTTTTCAAGTACCACAAGTATTTGATAGGAAATTTCGGCAAATTTTTTTCAATTTCTTCTTTATGTAAAAAAAAAAATGGAAACTTGAAACGTCAAATATTCATTTTTCAATAGGATTCATGTTTTATTTAACGGAAGGAATTAAGTAATTTCAAATTCCATCCGAAAGATTAGGCAGAAAATCATATAGAAAAAAAAATTATTTTTCAAAGAAAGTTTCGTTGAAAAATATTGGAAATTGTAGGACTAGTAGGGTTTTTACGAGTCGAAAACATTAAAAAATGATAATTTTCCATTAGAAATTGAAAAATATAATCATTCGGTGGATATTTTTATCACAAAATGATCAACCAGTAATCAAATTACAATAAATCTGGACAATTATATTCAGAATTGTCAGATTCCATAAGCTGATACCTCTTTAGAAAATAGAATAGACCGATGTAGGAAGTAAAGAAGGAGGAGTCAATTCACGTTATAACTGACTTTTGTGATCAAAATACGAATTCGAATTTTTTTTGTCTTTCCTACCGACAATCGTCATTGTTCATTTTGTATTCCGTTCCTATTCATTCCATGACTTTCCGCAAAATACATCTCATGAAATTTAAAATTGCTACATTCCCTCTTTTAAATAAAAAAAATGTTATTCCAAAATGAAAATTTTATATTTCATGTCTACACTTTTTTAAATAAAGAATAAATTAAAAAATAAATCGCCGAAATTTTCCATCAAATGTTTCTGGTCCTTGAAAAATGTGGCGGTGTGACCTTAATGATTTTTTGGATAAAAATTTTCAAAATTTTTTAGAATTCATTTCCGATAATACTTTTCTGAAATTCTTTGTGATCACAGCTACATTTTACTGTAATTTAAATGTTAAAAATAGAGTATTTTCTAACTAAAAAAAATCGTGTTTTGAGGTTAAAACACTGAGAGTTAATTTTTAGAACGGTCAAACATTTGACCGTTTGGAGCTAACGTAATTTTTTAAAAACATTTTAATTATAGATTAATTATAATTATAGCTTATTATTTGTGTGAGATTTTGATAGATTTCGAAAACAAAATCTCAATCTTCTTATTTATTCTGTTTTCTTCTAGGATCACGTAATTACAATACGATTCCAGAATTTATCCTTAATTTCGATCGGGGCTGTTCAATACCCGAAAACATGAGTTACGGAGTAAATGACGCCACCTCTAGAAGGGCGGTTTGAATCGAGAGAAATCCAAAGATTCACGGATGTTACGCACACGTGACAAAGTCGAAGTGAGAAGGACATTTTGAATGTATTAAAAAGTCGGTTGTCCACCACAAAACCCTTGAGGGTATCCCCTACTCCCATGAGTCGGGGCTCTTCCATCTCAGAAAATCGAAATTACGGAGTGACAAACGCCACCGCTGGGGGCACTGTCGAGATAGTGAAAAACTGTTATCTGTTGCCAAGGGAGATCGCCCAAATTTCCAATATAAAAAAATGTAGTTTCAAAAGGGCGTATCTCCATCGAAATCTTGCAAAATCCGTTGAAATACTCAAAATGACATCATAACTTGAATTACAGGAGGAAAGAAATAACAGAATCATTTTTATTGATGAACAACCACTCTCAAAAGGACGTATGTCCTCGCTAACATTTTCAAATGAAAAAAACCACTGGTATCCGTTAATTACGACGACTACCTCTCGCATGTAACTGATAACATTATTATTTTCCTCCCGTATCTCGCGGTTATCAACAGACCTAAAATCTTCTTCGAACCTCTGCGCCTAAAAATATGCACTCTAATCAATTTTCCAACGATTGCAACTCGCCTCGAGAATACCGAAAATAACCTGTTGTCAACGTCGCTCCGGATTCGTGAAATTCACAACTGACTGACTCCCCAGGACCCCATCAATAAAATTCCCTATAACTCGGTCACCAGTAACTCCCGAAATTTCGTCAACAATCCGGGACAATTGTATAACACGAATGTAGATACTAGGCACGCGTTGTCTCCATCACAATTCCCATTCTCTCTGCAACATTCAACACGTTCCGAAGATTTACGACCAAGCTTCCGACGTGGATGGGTTCTGTACTGCTCCAAAACGTCATCATTTTCAGGACCAGATCGACACTGAGCCCTCGTGACCCCTGACTATTGAATATTTACTTCGTCACGATTCTGAAGAAACTCAGAAAGAAATAAACAATTAATTTCACTTTGATTTGAGAAAAAGATTAATCAGGATATATAGACAACATCGAAAATATTGTCGAGGGCCCCGCCCTGATCACCCCTCTCGCTCTCTCCTCCCTTCCGCCCCTTCTAACCATGACTTGTGTCCGCGTCAGGGGTTGCCATGCACGACCTGCCGTGCGCAAAAACCTGCCGTCCCGGGACTGCATCATCTCCGCCTCGGAGTCCGCCCCAACAATTTTATGATTCTTTTAAAAAATGAATTTGAACATTTCGTCAAGTCGTGTTGAATATATTGTGGGAAATTTTTCACTAGAAAAATTATTCTAACTCACGAAAGGAATAATGAAGATAATAGAATATTTATGCAAAAAATTGGGTGATTTAATACGGGTATTAAAAATATTAAGAATTTAATGACATTTTTTTACGAAATAAAAAATCATGTAGTCTGTTCAGATGATGAGGGTTTTCCAATCTGTGAATAAATGGAAAAATTACATGTTTCAGGACAAAATTGAAAGAAAGAACTGAACTTCGCCCCTTTCCGTTCAACTCTTCTCTATGATATTAACCAAAAATCTAGATAATTGTTTAAATTTTTAGGTCGAACGAAAATTCAGCTTCATCTGCAGAGATAATAGAATTAAAAAATGATTTTTTTTGTCTTTAACACTTGATCATTAATTAAAAACAAGTTGATATATCAATTCAAAAAATAACTAGCGTGCGAACAAGGATTTTGAGCGAAAAATGAAAAAATTTTAATATCTCTGAAATTTAGTATGAACGGGTATACATATTTTGATTGATTAAGATAGAAGATATCGAGGCGAGTATTTTGAAAAAAAAATTGAAATCGGATGGATAGATTTCGAGATATTTACGAAAAAGGATTTAGAAACGAATGGCTTTTTTTCGAGAACGGTTAGACCGATTCAGCTGAACCGGTGCACAGAGTTAGTCCACATTTATACCTATAATCTCACGAAATTTCAGATTTTTTTGAATTTTTTTAGCCGTCTATTCCTTCGATTTTCTAAAAGTTGACCATCAAGTCGGCCAAATTGACCATGCACGCATACAGACGCAGTCGTAAAACTTTGTATTTTTACGTTTCAGACCATTCTACATCATTTTCACGCAAAATTAGAAAATCGAAAAATCCATGGAATACAATGCTTCCATTCGGAGGCAAAAAAGAAATCAGATGCAGGATAAAGTGACGATTTTTACATGAAAATGAGAATCATATGCATTTTGTTTCTTCACGTTGAGCCCTTCTTTAAAAATCAGTGAAATTGTTTAAATTTGTGAATCCAATGAATTGAAACATGAAATCTCATGCCTTAAAAATAACTAAATCTCTACAATCTATTTTCTTTCCCGCTAGTCCACTATTTATCATTAAAAATTTTTAAATCCAAGGGTTAATAAAAAAATCAAGTATCATTGTAGAAATGTGAAGGCTCTAATTTTCGTTTGAAGAACGTCACTCAATAAGTGTGAAATCCCAAAGATAGAAAATCAAAGAAAATATTTGTGCCTTCGACTCGGCCCTGACTACAACTCAAGCCGAGCATGAAAGGTAAAAAAGAGCGTAAAAAATTAGAAAATAAGCCCCTAAAAAAAATTAATTCTGACACAGCCCGACCCTCGAACCTGACCATCGAATTGGATAACAATCCGATCAAATAAAAATTAACTTCCCAGGTATCTCGAGAACAGGTTGAATCTTTCAGAGTTCGAACCAATAAGATTTACTTAACGCTCTTGATGAAACCGATTAAACGCGATAACTTGAATATGAGAATTTTTCATAATTCTCCGTTCAGTTCAATTTCATATTATTTTATTTTTAATAATAGTTTACATTAAACGTTTCAAGAAATATTTTCTGACGAATGTAATTATATTCCTCGCCTTCGGCTCGGATTATAAACTCACTTTTGTCAGAAAATACTTTGTGTACCTAATGATGAAATCTATTATCATTTAATTCGAGTGAATCATTTCTCGTATCTTTTCTCGTTATTCCATTGTCGTCACAGACATTTTATCCCAACGCAAAAATACAAGAAAACAAGGAATTTCACTAAATTTCTGAGACTTGAAGATATCGAAGCATCTTTTACCGTTTGGTACAGACCACACTATAGATTCAACCGTTTGCAATCATCAAATTTGTCATTTAAATTGCGTGAGAAAAATTTGAAAAAATCATGACTATTCAGCGTCATTTAAATTATATTTTGCGCAGAATTATTATTTTTTCAAGAATCGTTGTTTATCAATAAATAATTGAAAGGGCTTAAACTTTCAGAAACTTTATTTTTTAGGCATGAAATCGATTTCTTATGAAACTTTGAATGTGAATAAATTTGTTACGATTCTGAACGTTTGATTTTTATGTTGGAAAATTGATTGTTCAGAAATTATTTATAGAAAATGCTGGTAATTTTCAAAGATTGCAATTTTTAAATAATTTCATCAATCTTCCTCCAGGAGTAAGCTTTCTATTTTTTCCAGATTTTTAAAATATTTTTTAACGGTTCAGTATCGAAATTCAAATTCATTGTAAAATGCCCAAATGAAAGCTTTTTTGACGTTTGACTACAAAAGTAGAAAAGCATTCCAAGGGAGAAAAAATAGCCAAAGTACTTCGATATCCTTAAAAATGAATGATAAAAATGAATGATGAAAAAACCATTTGTTTGATAAACATCGAGATAACTTAATTTAATTCAAGCATTTTTCGTATTTTTTTATAATTCCCCATTACTCTCATGAACATTTCATCCCAGCGCAAAAAGAAAATAAAACTAGGAAATTCACTAAATTGCAGCGACTTATAACTGAATTATAACAATGAATGATGAATATGAATATTATAAAATTTAAGCCGTAGTGAAAATGAATGATAAAAAACTTCATTTGATATAAATCCGATTTACTTAATTAAATTGAATAATTTCTCGTCATCACTTTTGTCATGAATGCATGTATTCCACAAATGAACACTTCACCCCAACGCAAAAATCCAAGGAAACAAAAAGTCCCGGGACGTTCGAATCTAAACGTACGACGCCAACCATCCACCTCCACTCTACCTCGGCTTTGAAGCCCGCACGCCCAACAATTCGTTTCTCTCTCGGTTTCGTCCCTTCCACGGGCTACGGCCTCACCAGTCGGTTGCGCGTTACCAAGCCAAGTGGATGAGTTTGTTCATGTGCCCCTCGTCTGGAGATTATTCATTTCACTTCTACATTCTGTGCAATCGTGCAATAGTTTTTTTATTGTTTAATTATTATTTCATTTTTTCTTTAACGAATGAGTATAAAGTGCTAAGTTTAATATCACAACTGCCGGATTAAGGGCTGTGAGTTGCAAAACTGTGTGGAGATATTCATTTATTGGAGTGTGTGCATTATCGAAATAAAGAAAGGATATCACGGGATTTTTTCCCAATTCTAATCGAACTAAGAGAAGTACTGAGGATTGATTTTAAATACTCGGTGAGTCGTTCAATTTTTGTTTAAAGTAGGATAAGCGTAACTTGAATTTTGAAGATTAAAATCTGAAATAAATTCTAAACGAATATTAGTATAAATATGCATATTTTAATTCAGTTTGTGCTCAATCGGCAGTTTAGTGTTATTGATAATAATTACTCTAGAAGTGCAAAAATTATACTGTCTTAAGAGAAAATCAACTTCGAGGTTATAAAGAAGGTTGAAATCTATAAAAAATCTCGAAAACTCTGACAAAAATACATAAAAATTCTGTGCCCAATATGAAAATTATCGCCAGTGCTAAACTTTTGTAATAAATAATTTATGTTTCTGTGTGACCGAAATGGCGTGCTATGCCGGAACACCCTAGTCAAACGAGCGACTATTGTTTGAAGAAATAACTAATAGTATATTTCGTCATTAGGCCGAAAAAAAATTTTCTGGCGAATATGAGGTTTGCAGCACGAGCCGAAGGCGAGGGCTGCAATCATATTTGTCAGAAAATTTTTTTTTGGCCGTATGACGAACAATATTTTTTGTCATGACGGCCGTAGGCAGAGATATGTGAAACGCTGCCTTACGGCCGGAATGACAAAAAGGAAAATTCGATGGATTAACTTCTTTCACTCATCAAAGTTAGGATCATGTGGAAAATTACCAGTGATGAATAATTTTTATTTTTTTGGCTTTTTGAATTTATTTTTCTTTACACTCAACGATTCAACTGAAGTTTATTCATACTACTTTAAAACGGAGTAAAAAGTTTTAACAGTTCAGCTGTCTTCTCTTAAAAATTTATTGTAACATTTTATTATTCTCTGCAGCGATGATTTAAGGCTTAACGGTACCTCAGAGGGACTAGAGGGTCGAACCTCTAGGCCGTTTAGTTCGTGGAAGGACGATTATGCGCGCGTACAACTTCCTGGATTTGTACTATAAAACTGAGGAGAACAGAACAGAACATACTTGGCATTTTCATTGTTTTAAGATTGCTTTTTCTCCGGGGTTCTCCCTTTCGACTTTGGCGAATTGATATTGATGATTTATTGGGGATGCGCTTTGTCATGAGGAGAAACGACCTTTCGTCCTTGTAGTTGACGTGTAATTTATAGTTTTTGACATCTCGGATGTATTTCGGAGTGAATGGAGATATAGATTTTTTATTGGGGTGTCAATAACGATCTAGGGACGTTTTATTCCGGTTGTTGAGTTCAAATGTCTGGAGTAGATGAATAGGATAAAATATTACCTCTAGGTGGGAGGTACTGCTGAGGCTTCCCTTTATGAAGACCTTTTTTTCGACCAAGCTGAATCTAGGCGATTCTAGGGGTGTGAAAATATTTTTTTGTGTCACGGGACATGAAAATTAATATACACACCTCGCCATGGAAAACATCACCCTCCCCCACGTGCTTGCCATCGTCGCCTTCGGCTCGGAAGGCAATCTTGCACGTGGAGGACGGTGATCTGTTTTCCAAGGCTCGGGCATGTAATGTACTATTGTCATGTGCAAATTGTTCGCACTTGAAGAAAATTTTCTCACATAATTGTTTGACCTTTAAACCCGTAAAAATCCTCTGATTTGAATCATGTGAAATGCAATTTTTGTCGTCTTTTCTTCGTAACTTCATACGCTGTTAAAATTTTTTGTCTGAAATTTCTGGTACACTTTTTGGAAATTTTTATATAATTCAATTACCACTAAAATTTCAAGGAATTTCATTATTGGAAATTCAGAATTCCGTGGAAAAATCAAAGAAAACTGTAAATTTCAGTTCCTTTTTCCCTGAAAATAAATGGAAAACCAGGAAAATTCCGGTAAATATATTCTGGAATTTTCAAGACAGTGATACCAAACACGATTTACGGGGGAAAAAAATGAAATTTCAGATTTCACTGAAAATTCCATGTAATTTGGCGCTGAATATTTATATTAGATTGGAAATTCAAATAAATTATAGAATTCTCGTCTTTATGCTGCTTAAAATTATGGAATTTTATTGAATTTTCAATGCAATCTGAAATTTTGTGATTTTCTTTTTCCTAAATCGCATTCAGTGTCACTGTCCTGAAAATTAGTAGTCAACTGTCCATGAAATTTTTTTTTTTTTAACAGTGTACCTTGATTGAATATTTTCAGATTCTCCAGGAGAAGTTTATTTACGCGAGATTTTATCGTAAGATAAATGTAGAATGCAATTACAATATTTGATATTTAGTTAAAACTAGCGAAAAATTACAAATTTTCACTATCTTCCCGTAACATCATACGCTGATTAAATATTTTCATCTTCTGCTGAAGAAGTTTATTTATTGAAGATTTTATCGAAAGAAAAATGTCCACTTCATTTACACAATTCTTTATCTAGTTTCGAAAATCGCGTATATTTAACATGAAGCTTAAACGGGCGAGCAGGTCGATTTAGGTGGATCCCGAGAGGTAAAATATTGTTATAGGTACCGTGTGCAAAATAGTTTGAACTTGAAAGAAATTGCGCATATGATTGTTAAAAATCCCCTAAGTTCAATCTTATGTGAATTACTATTTTCGTCATCTTTTCGTGACTTCATACGTTGATTAAATATTTTTATATTTTCCTGAAGAAGTTATTTATTGAATGGAAAACTTCAAATTTAATTACGATATTTAATATAAAATTGAAACTAGCGAAATTTTTTTTGCAAATTTTCAGCGTCTTCATGATTTTAAATGTTGATTGAATATTTTCATCTTCTGCTGGAGAAGTTTATATACAATAGATTTTAGTGAAAGGAAAATGTTAACTTCAAGTACAAAATTCTTCATCCAGTTTTGACAATCACATCTATTTAACATGAAAGTGAAATTTGCGAAAAATTCGATTGAAGCGAATCTAGGAGGATCAAAATATTTTTGTATCATGTGTAAAACCGTTCGTACTTGCAAAAAAATTGCTCATATGACTGTTTGAGCCTTCCACCTTTAACCCTTAAGTGCCACCGCCGTTTTTTGTTTTTTTCTTTTCACACAAAAACTTTGTAAATGAAAAATCCATAAAAATTTGTATTCCTACATTCCAATATCTGGAACACATCAACATGTTTTTCGGTCCAGACTTACACCAATGAATTATTAAAATCTTCTAAAAACTCGACTCGCTGAAAATCCCCACGTTTAACCTCAAAAATTTCATAATTTTACACTTTTTCAAATCAAGTTCTTGGATTATCTGACAACTATTTCGCTTCCATATCTCCATTTCCTATTAATTGAAAACTGAAAATTACCTGTAAACCTGGAATACATTTTTTTTGTTCAACTTTTTTTTCTCGAAATCGTAAAATACACAGGGCGGGGATTCTCTTACCGTGCGATCAACTACGGTCAGTGGAGAGCTGCGACCACTCAAGTTTCAAAAACCCTCTAAATTGAATCTTCTATGAATCACAAATTTCATCTTTTCGCGACTGCATACGTTGATTGAATATTCCATCTTCTCCTGAAGAAGTTTATTTACGCAGTTGTTATCGAAGGAAAAATGTAAACATTGATTGTAAAATTTAATTTAGGTGAATCTAGGGGTGTCAAATACATTTTTTTTAATTGCACAAGATTTTTTTACTTTTACACGCTCAAAAATCCTCTAAATTGAATCTCCCACCGGTGAATATTTCCTAGTTTCAACGTGACGTTCATTCGAGAGCTGCGGGAATATATTTGCTCCTGGGCGATATTCGCCATTTTGAAAATGGTCAGTAATCGATAGCGATGGTGAGTGCACGCAAGGGTACAGCAGTTGGGCTGAAGGAGAGGTTCAGAGGAGGAGTTGTGAGGGAACCGATGAATAAAGGAGGATAACAACGATTTTTCGGAACGGCTGGGACCGAGGAACGTTGCCGATACGTTTTGCTAGTGGGAAGCACTTCAACGTATGCGGTTTTCATGGGGGCGAGGGATTTCAGTGTTATAGGGGTAGGGTGAGCGTCATGTTGAGGGGTAAAATGGATTTCCGGGAGGTTTTCGATTTTTTTTGGGGTCCAGGGAATGATTGTTCGGACGAAAAACATTTATTTTTGTGTAATCGTTCAAATTTAAGTTTTGGATTTATTGTTTTAATGTTTTTTTTTCAATTGTTTGCTAATGAATGAATGTAATTGAATTTTCCTTTTTTTTTCAAATGTAGATATTGCTAAGCCCTATCGATCGCCATTAATTAAAATTTAATTTATCGATTTTTTTTTTTCATTTTTGAATTTTTTCGAAAATCGGTTGTCCCACGATAACTAAAAAAACGTACTGAGTTGATTGAATGACGGCTTAAAAAATTCGTTTGGATGTTCGTTTTGACCGGGTTCGGAGATGAAGGTGATAGCAATAATCGTTATTTTCATTTATTCGAAAATTTGCAAAAATTTTGTATTTTTTGAAAATCAGAATTCCGGCGATATCTTTGAATATCATGCTTCAAATAAATTCAATCATAGCTTAAAATGTTTGCTTCAATGCCATTAAGTCGAAGTTAAAGGATAATTACAATAGCTATATTGGTTGATTTGATGTTTATGATGATTATTGAAATTTTCCAATTTTTCATGAATTTCCCTAAAAGTGAGCTTTCTCATGGTGTCTTTAAATGTCATGTTTCAAATTCCATCAAGTATGTGTAAATAAAAATTTTCTATCAGCATTTTATCGAAGGGCTGAAGGGAGAGATAAAACTGTAAAAAAAGAATCGGTTGTATAGAAGAAAAGGGATAATAAGAATAATGATGCTGATAACATTCAACTATAAGTTGAAAATTGACGAAATTAGGTAAAAGGAAATCTTATTGAATTTAATAGAATGAAATAAACAAAGAATTATACATGATAGAAGGAAATGATCGGTAAAATAATCATTCGGAAGCATATTCTTAATTTATTAACAAAAACAACTACACTATATACAATACAAGAGCAATTTCCCACTTGTTTTCATATTTTTGCAAAAATGGATTCATAAATATATTTTTGCAAATCTATGTTCCTGCAAATGGATACTTTTTTTTTTGAAAATCCTCGGTTTTCGGGAAAAAAAATCCACAGGGGTGGTCATTCACTAGGTCAAATTTTATGTTTTCACTTGGAAAATTATATTTTATAACTCTAGGACTGAAACTGTTGTGGATTGAAGGATTAACATGAGTAGATGGGCGTAATTGTTCCAGTGCGTGAGTAAGTGAGGCAATAAGTGGACGCTTTGAGAGGATTTTCAGTCTCGTCTGGAACGAATTCCAGAGAAGTCATTCATTATTAAATTTTCCTTATGAGAATGAAAAAATTTCTCATTTGAAATTCCGGAACTGTTGATTTATCGATGAAAATGAGTAACTGGGATTGTTCCGTCGAATGAATAAATTCCGGGAAAATGTTGAGTTTTAACGTCAATAAGTTTTACAGTGGTGGTAATTCATTCATTGGTGCACCGGTCACTGGTACATTGCTAAAATATCTCCTAATTTCGTTCAATTCTACTTTATTCTCAACTAAAAAATGAAAGAATAATACAAAATTCGCGGAAATCTTCCATTGACCTGTTTTAGTTAACGATCGCATTCCAGTGAATGTCCAAGAATGCAAAATTCTTCGAAAAAAAAACAGTAACTTTCTCAGAATTTCGCCCCATTGTTTTCAAAAATAACCTTTCGAAAGTGCGAAAAATATGAATCCCCCGAATCTCCGTCTCAGTCACTCCTATTCACCATTGAATCTGTACGTGACAGTCCAGTAAGTGGAGCTTTTTAGAGAATGTTCAGACTTGTCAGAAATGAATTTCCTAGTTATTCATTATAAAATTTTCCTCATAAAAAAAATTTTACATTTAAAATTCAGGAATCAATGAAAATGAGTAACTAAGATTGTTCCAGTGAATGAACACTCACCAGTCAACGAACAATTTTACGAAAAATTTTGGGGTTTTGGGGCGAAATGATAAAAAATCGACTATATCGCGTTGTCAATTGACCGTCATTTTTGTTTCGGACATTTTTTATAGGTTCGGTCGGAAAACTTTTTATAGATTTGAATTAATATAATTTATTGTTTCATTTATTACTTATCATTAATGTCATTTATTAATTATTATCAACGGCCCTGTGCTCAATAATACCCTATGAGGAAAAAAATAATGAAATTTCATATTTTACTGAAAATTCAATAAAAACATCATTACTCAGTGCCAAATTACCACCCAGAATTTCCAAAAAATTATAAATTCAAGAATAAGTTTATCGGAATTTTCCGGTTTTCTATTAATTTTTGGGCAAAAATTGACCTAAAATTTACAGTTTTGATTGATTTTTCCCTGAAATTGAAAATTTTCAATTACGAAGTTTTTTGAAATTTGAGTGGACTTAAATGTGATAAAAATTTCGGAAAAGTACTGAAAATTTCAGTCAAAATTTTTGAACAGTGTAGAAATCGCTGGACTAGTACTCGCAAATTAAGGGTCATCTACTATTAAAAATGTTCGTCTGAATTTTCCGTGTCAAATTCCGGAAATTTTTATTGTGTTCAAGTTCCCCTGAAATTTCACAAAATCTTGTCATTGAAACATCCAATACTCCATTGATTTTCTCTTCAAGCGATCTGGAAATCAATAAAATATTGATTTTTCAGTTCAATTATTCTGTGAAAATTCATCAAAAAATCAAGGAAATTGAGGGAAAAATTGAAAATTCATGTCATTTCGTTTCTGAATATTCATGTTCCACTGAAAATTCAATCAAGTTGCGAAATTTCGATCTTACTCCCACTGAAAACTCATTAATTTCCGTGAATTCTACTTAAAACTTGAAATTTCATAGGCATTTTTTTCCTAAATCCGATTCAATTTCATTCTCATCAGATTTATTATAATATCTTCCATGAAATTTCAAAAAAATTCTAACAGTGTATGTAGATAAAAAATATAAAATTTGTGTAACTCTTCCATTAACCTGTTCCAACGAATGACCAAATTCCAGTAAATGTCCAAGACTGCAAAATTCTTCGAAAAAAAAAACAATAAAAGAAAACAGTAACTTTTCCGGAATGTGGCAGTCATTGTTTTCAAAAATAACCTTCGGAAAATGGGAAAAATATGAGACTCCTCGAGTCGCAGTGTCAGTCACTGCTATTCACTATTGAATCTGTACACGACAGTTTAGTTACAGCCATTTGTTGGGATTTTTCTACCGAGTTTTAGCCAGTGGGTGAAAGATCCTCTTTGTGGTGGATTTTGCATAGCCGGCAGTGGGCCTCTACCTGCCGTGCATTCAAAAATGTATGCGACTCGAGGGATAAAACTCTCGGGGATAGCCGAGAGTGAGGGATAAACCGTGAGAGGGGAAGAGAGAAAGAAAGAGAGGCCTCTGCTCTTGCCACCGACACGATTGTGTGTCAGTTGGGTTGGGTAAAGAAAGAAGGCGAGCCGCTTTTATGCCGCTGGAGGTTATTCAACGGCTCCCCAGCAATTCCAAGATTAAATGTAATTTTTCTTTCTCCCCTCCTCCCTCCCCTCCGACCCATGACACTCGTTTTTCTCCGCCATTCACTTATTTTCTCTATTTTCATTACAACCATTTGAGAGTGTAAATTTCAATTATTTTTCTGCGCAATTGACAGCCCGATAAAAGCCGTTGCACTCGCAAGACGTGGGATTTACATACCAACTGTTCTACAATATTGGATGGCTGAAGGAGAGTCAACACGTCGCGACGTCTTATCTCCTTGCCGATGCGAATTGAAAATATATTTTGACGCGTATCTGAATCACATTTGTTTTGACTCTTATTTTAATTCTTTCATCTGGAATATTTTTGGCGAATTGCATGTGGGTTATCAGTAGGCAGCAAAATAAATCTTGTGATAGTTGATTATTATGGTAGTAATGAGAGAATTTTGGAGAAAATATGAGATTACATTTTTTGGAGGGTCGGGTGTATGGCTGAGTGGGTAAGGTGTCCGCCTACAAAGCCAGAGGTCCTGGGTTCGAAACTCGGCACCGGCGAATTATTCCTGGATTATTTGATTTAGTCAAATAATATAAGGACACCATCAAATATACGTTGTAACAATGAGAGAAACCCAATGTGTTAAGCATGTTCGAATCATGTAAAAATACAGGACCCACAGTTCCACGTGTTTCGAGAACCTAACTGACTACAGTTGATTCTCACCTTCGAAATACTGTCGATACCATCGTAACCTATATAGGCTAAAGAGGGAATAGTCGTGAGTTCGAACGACAATAAAAGAGTCGCGAACCCGTCGCTAATGACCTAGCTGTCGATGCGACGTTAAGCCCCAACAAACAAACAATTTTTTGGAGGAAATTTTGTCCTTTTGAGAAAAATGTCTGGTGAGATTTTCTTTTCTAAGATCGCGCATTATTGAAGGACATTAGGGTAAACAGGTCAATCTCTGGACAGGGGTTAGTTTCTGGACGACTTCGACTTGCATTGAATATTCCATAAATAGAATGAAAATTGTACTGATTATTTCACCTTGCAATAATATTACTCGTGTATAATTGTGATCAATTATTTTTTCTATTGATCGACATTTAATAAATAAGAAAATATGGCCCAGTCACCGACGGCGGTGGCTGTGTGGTTGGAGTGTGGGATTGGCATGCGGGAGACCCGAGTTCGATTCCCGGTTAGGGGGGCCAAAATTTGTGACACTCTAAATCTCACGGTTTCATTGTCGAGCGGAAGTCTCGCAAGAGGCGACTGTACCTGGGCAGGTTTTTCCCTCAAAATGAGGTTTTCCCTTGTCCTTCGGCGAATGCGGTACAGGGTGTTGGGGGGTGGGAAGGGAACAAATCGTAAAGACCCGAAAGGGTATACGAGAAGAAAAAATTAATTAATGTGGCCTAGTCGTCCAGAAATTAGGGGTAATTCCTAATAAATTAGCAATGTGCTTCCGCAAAATTATTTTACACATCATTTCCTTCTACCATATATAATTCATTGTTTATTTCATTTTATGAAATTCATTAAGATTTCCTTTTACCTAATTTTGTCAGATTTTCAACTTAATTGAATGTTATCAGCATCATTATTCTTCTTATCCCTTTTCTTCTATACAACCGATTCTTTTTTTACATTTTTATCTCTCCCCTCAGCCCTTCGATAAAATGTCAATAGAAAAATTTTATTTACACATACTTGAATGAATTTGAAACATCACATTTGAAGAAACCATGAGAAAGTTCACTTTCAGGGAAATTCCTAAAAAATTCAAAATTTGCAACAATCATCAGAAAAATCAAATCAACCACTATAGCTATCGTAATCATTTTTTAACTTCGACTTAATGGCATTAAATCAAACATTTTAAGCTATGATTGAATTCCTTTCAAGCATAATATTCAAAGATAACCCCGGAATTCTGATCTTCAAAAAAATATTTTTTTTTAAATTTCGAAAATAATTTAAAATAACGATTATTGCTATCGCCTTCATCTTCGAACTCGGTCAAAGGGACATCCAAGCAATTTTTTCAAGCCATCATTCAATCAATTCAGTACATTTTTTTTAGCTATCGTGGCATAACCGCTTTTCGAAAAAAATCAAAAATTGAAAAAAAAAATTAATTAAATTTTCATTAATCGCGATCAATAGGACTCAACAATACCTACATTTAGAAAACAAAAAAGATTCCATCCATTCATTAGCGAACAATTGAAGAAAAACTTTACCACACATACGTACGGACACGGTATAAAAATTACATTTTCGGAGTTTTTGGATTATAATGGGTCGATATAACCCAAAAAATTCAAAACTTAGATTTGAACGATTACAATGCTTCCACTTGGAAGCAAAATATTGAAACATCTTAATTCAAGAAGGATGATGGTTGTAGATAAAAATCACCATTATATTCGTTCGATGGCTAGGATTTCACGAATCTCATTTGTCCAGCTACTAGATGATTCCCCAGCCCGTCTTCCCTCCATGCCTACCACTACGTTTTTTTCTTCGTTCCTCGTAACGAATTCTCCCATCACTATCTTTCACACGCGGTAGCACTTCCTCTCCTCGCATGCGAGCAATATTCCCTTTTTTTCGTATCAATTAAAACAACACGTGCGCGCTCTCCCATCTCTACACAAATACGATGCGGGCATACGAGTTGGTACGCTCGGCTGGCTTCGCATTATAATAAATTTTCATTCCTCGAGGACACACTAATGCCGCACTCAACGATACTCACGGACAGATGTCTTTCCATAATCAATATGAGAACATTCGGTGTTTGTACATTGGGACAATCAGAAGTGTGGAATTTGAGTGATGAATGAGACAAGTTATTTTATGCGTCAGTAATCTCGTCCTTTCAGCGGGTCTTATCAATGACGAAAATCGAAGCGTTATTTTTTCAACATTCCGGGATGTTTTTGTGGAGTACCGAAGGGGAGAAGATCAACTGAGGAACACAGCTGTAGGGCTTAAGCCGTTGAGCGGATTGACGATGTGTCAACAAATGTCTAATTATAAAACGTTTAAGAGGAAAAGTTCCATCTTTTTTCCCCTAAGGAAATGTGAAATGTGATAAGTTAATTATTTTCTTAACAAACTTTCCATTTTGATCTTTAAAAAAATTGTTCATTCGTTGGAACAATGATAGCGCCCAATGACTGAACCCAACACGTCTCAATCGATAAATCTAGCCCCATAGAGTTGGACAGCCAGGGCCCTCGGACCAACATGACAATTATGCCTAAATTATCTGCTTTTTATTTGCTTTATTTCTGCGCAAACCAAAAAGAAAATCTGGTTTTTTCTGCAAAAAATTCGATTTTAAGGAATTGGCCATCAAGCTAGGCAGGCAATTTGCTTAGATGCACCCGATGAGTAGAAAAAACTAATGTTCGATTTATCAGCTCAATTTCTGTGCAGAAAAAATGAGTAAAGTATAATTTTTTCAAAAAAAATCGAAATTTAGGCCGAAACCGCAGTTTTTTCCAACTGGGGCTGTTGATTTTCGAAAAACTGGACTTAACCCTCGAGTGGTCGCACCTCTCCACCAAACGTATCTGGTCGCGTGATGAGCGCTGCGCCGTTCCATGTATTTTACCATTTTGAGAAAAAAATAAGTTTAAAAAAATGATGTATTTATGATTAAACGAGTAACTTTGAACTTCCAACTAACAACTAATATCAGTATATAAAACGAGAAAAGTGAAAATATTATTCAAAAATTGATTTCCATTCAGTGCAAAAATTTGACATTTAGAGGTTAAACAGGGAGATTTTGACCGAGTCGAATTTTTATAGAATCTTAATTTTTGATCGCTGCAAAGATGCACAGAACAAAAATTGATTAAATGTGTGACATGGGGGAAAGTAGGAATTCCAATTTTTTCAGATTTTTTTCTCAACAACGTTTCAGCGTAAAAAATAAAAATCGAGACAGAACGGCGCTCGTGCCATGACGCGACCGATCGAGGGTTAAGGAGACTCAACTTCTTTTGCAAATATCTTCAAAAAATGACAATCTAGGGAAAAAACTTGAATACTTTTTTTCGTGCGGAATTTTGTTGTTCAATGGTGAATGAAATAGAATTCTCCTTAAAAAGTGAAAAAAAGGGAGCACAATGACAATTGAATAAAATACTTTATTTCCTTGATGCTACTATTACAGTTTTACATCTACACAAGCCATAGAAAAATATCTCCAGTAACACTCCAATAAATCATGTTTTTATATCTCTATATTATAAAAATCCAAATCGACTTCTGGTGATAAAAATTTGGTATTCAAAATTAAGACTCCACAATTAAAGGTCACCAGGGTCAAAATAATGGTCATGAGGGTCAGATTAAGAGTCAGAATAAGGATTATGGGCGAGCAGGGGGCGTAGCCCCCTAGTCAATAATAGTAATCCATAATGAGTAGCAATAATATCACAATATCACAGTTTAAGCGGTTGATCAATTCGTAATCTCTTAAAGCTTCTTTTGATCATAGTCTCCCACTACTCTCTCTATCTTAGCTAGCCCCACACAACGACAACGTTGTTTAATCATGAAACATTCAAGAGGTACATTGCCATCAAATTGCAATGATTCAAAATCAAAATCCATCAATTTGTTAACTATTTTCAGTCATTCACAAGCAATGTCATTCACACTGATACCCTTGTATAAATAAAAATCTCCCCCTTGCACTTTCTTCTCCGTCTGCTGAGCGGTAAGAGTGTGATACACTCGGTTGACCTTCTGTCCTCCTATAGACCTACCGGAAATTCTCGATGCCAATTATAGTGTGAGGCTTGGTTAAAGTACATTTTATTTTCAACAACGCAAACACGAGGGTATCCATCACACAATGAGAAGAGGGGGTTTGAGATGAAACTAAAAGGATTGAGAAGGGGGAAAAAAGTGTAGAGACGTCGAGAATAAAAAAAATATTGAGAGTGAGACAAAACAAAAGCGAAAGGACAACGTGACTAAAAGACGTTTTAAGTCTCGTCGCTTGCTTTCTTCCCACACACGGGGACTTGGCTTTTAATCGCATCATAAATTATCCGATCGCGACGAGGGATGCGGAGACGTAGGCGAATTATTAAGTACACCAGTGAATTTTCAAGTGGAAAAATGAGAGCAAATAAGATGGGGTAAATTTATGGATGGCCTTTGAGAGGCCCTCGGGGCCGGGGGGTGTGAGCACACACGAAAAATTTTACTTCACTGACCTATTCTCGTGGGCAAACAGGGAGTGGGGAACAGTGTCAACGGTTTTTCCCTCAGTTATTGAGTTTAATCAGCCCAGCCTTGGTCACACACTGGATAAATCTCATCAAATATTTGAGAGGGTCTACCCTATTTTGGAGGAGATAGCCGGTTAAATGCTGGAGTGATGATGTCGAGATAACAGAAAAACTAATACTGCTAGTTACGACTGGGGCTTTCGATTCTCGGAAGACGAGAGTAAGGGAGACTCAACTTTTTTTGCCAATATCGAAGGAAAAAATTTAAAGAAAAAATGTCAAATAATTTTTGTGAAAAATTTTGATGATATTTATGAAGATATCATTTCTCTCTCTAATGTAACGAAGTCTCAAATGTGTATTGAAGGCGTCAGAGGGAGAAGAACTAGAGAGTGACATGCAATAATATTATTGTAGAAACATTTTCTATATACATATAGCAAAGAATTTTCCTGACTTCTTTCAAATGCGACTGCTAATTTTCGGACAATAGGAGTTAGAGAGATTGTTTTTGCGAATATCTCCAGAGGTAAAAATTCTAAAGAAAAAATTTCCAATAATTTTTCTTTAAAAAAATAGTTTATTCCTAAAATGTTTATTGAACGCGTTATTTGGAGAGGAACTAGGGAGACTGACCCGCAATATTGTAGAAAAAAATTGTATGTAGAGTCTTCTTAACTTCTTTCACTTGCGGCTGTTGATTCTCGGAGAACATGAGTTAGAGAGACTTAACTTTTTTTGCAAACATCTCTTGGATAGGAAACGGAAGGGAAAAATTCTTTTAAAAAATCCACATTGATTTTGTAAAAAAATTCCATGATATAAAAAGAGTCTTCTTCATGATATATGATGATAAGTTAAGAAGACTCGACTTCGTTTCCAAACATCTCCGAAGAAAAAAGATCTAAAGAAAAAACTTAAAATGCTTTTTCATCACAAATTTCATCATTTGCAAAATAAAAGAATTCGAAATTCCCGAAAGCAAAAAATCATAAAGAAATCTTTTTTATACCTCCGAAACACTCCACCAAAAAATTTCTACGAAATCCCGAATCTCCATAATTCACGTAAATGACTGAAAAAGGGAAAAGCATAAAAATTCCTCGCACACCGAACGAATAAATTTCCCTCCTAATTGAAACGTTGAATTACGGAATAAAAACATCCCGTTGCCCCCGTGGAGCAGATGTTACAGAGCACGTGGGGTTAGCATAACCCACACGAGCTCAAACACTCATTGCCACATACTCCAATGCGTCCTTCTCATGCCACTTCTAAAACTAAAACCGTTCCCTTTGTTGTACGTCGCGTGCCCCGCTTTTCAACAATACTCACCTCACCACCCCCTGCCCACCAGATACACACGGTGTTTAAAATCTCTGTGAAATTTAACTTACCGTTAGTCAACGCTCGTAGGCACTCAGTGCCACCAATTGTTCTTGCTCCAACGTGTGAACCTATTAGCTGAACCTGGAGAAATGCCCATTTTTTCCAGAAAAATGCACCCTCAGAACTCTCTAATTACCTGAATTCCTCAGAATGATTATTTTAAACAAAAAAATGAAGTTTAACGTGGTGGAAAATTGTGAGTGAGATTCTTTGTTTTGTCCCTGGGGAATGGGAAACTTAAATATTTTTCTTTATTATTTTTTCTTTTACTATTTGGGCTGAATAATAATATTTCTGGATATTCTTTTCTTCTTTTTTCGGCTTTTTACGTCAAATGATATCTAAATTCGGAGTAAAACTGCAAATTATCTTTTTTTCAGAACAAAAAAAATTATTGGGAACTTGCCCCCGTGAAACTCCCTAATTACCTTAATTCGTGAGAATGATTATTTTAAACAAAGAAATACAGTTCAGCATCGGCAAAAATTATGAGTGGGATTCTTTGTTTTGTTTCTGGAGAATGGGGAATTTAAATGTTTTTGTTTTATTTTTTTACCATTTGCACTGAATAATAAACATATTTTCCGAAATATTTTTTTCTTCTTTTTTCGATTATTTATGTCCAACAATGTCTAAATTCGCACTAAAACATTTCTTTTTTATAAAAAAAAAACAAATGATTGGAAACTGATAATTTATATCAATAGTGAAGTGGTAAAACGGTACAAGTCAATTTTGACTATTGGCCAGTTTTCAATAAATATCTCGAAATCTAAGAAAGATAGCAAAATTTTTGTTATAACCTTTTTTGTAGAGCCGATTGCGAGCTACATCAAATGTAATTGCGAAAATTTCACTATCTCTCTTAGATTCGGAAGTATACTTCAAAAATTCGACTGGGAGATAAGTCGATTTAAACCGTTTTACCACTTCGCTACTGATATTAAATAAACGAAATGATAAAATTGTGGAATTCCTCATGTACTGGGGACTTTGAAGTCTAAACAATTAATTTCAATAATTAAAAAAAATTGTAGGAAATATTTCTTTTCATTGAAAAACAACAAGTTTTTTTATTTATATAAAAATTAATCATGAAAGATTGAATATCTTATTCCTGAGATTCATAAAATTTCTATCAAATCGTAACTCGAAGGAATAGTTTATTCAAATTGTTAAAGAAATCTTCATACATGGATGCCCCCTTTCCTAGTTTGAGAAAATTTGATAGAAAAATGACATGTCAAGAAGAAAAAATTTGTTCTAAAGGAATTATTTGTCTTCTGTTGCAGGTGAATTGACGTTGATTAATTTTTTTTATAAAAAAATATACGATAAATAAAGAAAGATGGGAGCGCGACACAGCAAGAGGTCTATGGACGTTACAACAACACCCAAAAAGGAGGGTTTACCCGCTGAGGGTGGTGATGCTGCACCAGTTGGTGATGGCAAACTCGAGAGGATCGAGGAGGCCGATGTCAAGCCAACTACCAATGGCGTAGGTGCACACACAGAGGCTAGCGAGGATAAAGACGCTAAGGACAAGGACGCGAATACGGAGAAGGAGGAGAAAAAGGAGACAACGGTAAGGGGTTGGGAGAAATTCTTTGGGAGTAATCTGGGCTTTTGGAAATGTCTAGATTTAGAAGCGAATGTACAGTTTTTCTGCGGATTTTTAGTGGATTTGAAGAGATTTTTGCGAAATAATTCGTTACATTTTGCCAATCCTGACATTTTGACATCGAATTGAGTGCTTGCAAAAAATAATTCCTTCCAAACGTTCTTTCCTTTAAAATAAATAACGGGAATTGTAAAACCCTTAGGAAATCTTTTTTTTTTTTGTATAAAATTAATTTCCAGTGAATTTCGGAAAGTGAACAAATTTTTTACGATTCCGAAAAATGATTTTTGTAGTGTAACGTGTTTTGTTCGTGAATTATTTATGGAAAAAGGCAGTCATGTTAAGGATTTCGATTATTTCATGAGTTATTCCTCACAGTCTTGTTTTCAATTTTTCAACGATGTTTTCTCATATGTTTGGGTGTAGTCTAGGCTTTTGGAGAAGTCGAGCTTCAGGAATAACTTTGGACACAGATTTTATACGATTTTTTCGCGATTTTTCAAAGTTGTTTGAAAAATAATTCGTTTGTTAACTTCCCGACCCGAAGGGAGGAAGTTATTGTAATGACCCCGAAAATCGAATGGGGAAATTTAAGCATTTCTCCACGTTTCATGACCTTTGGAACCACTTCTGACCCTTTTCAGGTACTTGTCTGTATGTGTGGATGTGTGTATGTGTGTGCGTACGTCTGTGACAAAAATTTTGTGCCACGATTCCTCCTGAACAAACGATGCGATTTGACTTTTTTTTTTTAATCGCTGTATTTTCATGTGACTTGAACCTGATTAGATTATGGAGACGATCGTCTCAGCGTTTCTCCAGTTTTTTCCAAAAAACATTTGGAAAAAAGTCGAAAATTAGCGTTTTTTTGTAAACGAGACCATTTCTCCGTGCATAACGATGCGATTTCAAGTTTTTTTTGTTAGAAACGATGAATCTTGATATAACGCACAAATCATGGAATACTGGAAGACATTTAATCAGCAGTTCACTAGCTTTTTTCGAAATCGATATACATTCAAGAAACAATTTTACTTTTCTGATAAATTACATCTTTTCTCGATGCGGAATACGGCGATGTGTGTGCATGGGAGTGTGTGTGAGTGCGAGCACGCGCACGGATTTTCTTGTCTTCTATGGGTATTTCCTCGGAGAAATGTGAGAAAAAGATTGAATAAATACATAATAAAAAAATTAATGAAAGAAAAAACAAATGGTCGGGAAGTTATTGGTGCGACCCGTAATGGGTCACATCCAATTCCACCAACCCCTACCGGTCATACCCTAAAGAGGGAGCGCGCGACCGGGCCTGATTTTTTTTTTTTTTTTAATAACGTTATTTTACATCGCTTCGACTCAATTACGGTATACTGCGATGATGACAAGACGTTAAATGGTTAGATCGCACCATTCTACCCGGCCGGGATTTGAACTCGGAACCTTTCGCATGAGGGAGAACGAACGTACCCTTCAGAAACATTTAACATTAGTCTGGAACCGGTTGTCCTCTTAACTACTGCCAACCGATTTATTCATTTTACCGATTCCTGTTGCAGGTTATTAACTGTTAAAGAGGAAGCCTATGAAATTCCAACGATAAAAGCAGTCGTCGCNGGAGGGAGCGCGCGAAGCGCGCGACCGGGCCTGATTTTTTAGTGTAATTTTGGAATCACATTTCATGAGACGAATTTAAAAATCGGATGCATCTTGCAACAAATTACTTTCGTCTGAACGTTACTATCTTTTTAGTGAATAAAGAGAATTTGTTAAATTCTTGCAAATATTATTACTTTAGCATAAAATGAATTTTTAGTGAAATTCGAAAAACGGGCAGATTTTTTACGATTTCGAAAGAATGATTTTTGTAGTGAAAAAATTATTTCACCCAAATTATTTAGGAAAAAAAAATATCTTCAAAATTTTCAATTTTTCAATTATATTATGAGTTTTCTTAAAACTTGATGTATCCAATTTTTCAAAGACGTTTTCTCTCAGTTCAAAATGGAAAATCTAACCTAAACTTTCAGAGCTCAAGTAAGAATATCATTTCAAAATGTTCTCACGATGTTATCAACTATTCTGGACTTGCCAAATGTAGTAACTTCCCTAATATCTACACTGTGAATGGAATTTTTCTCCTTGCAATGGAGCGAAACGTCTTTTTAAGGTTTATTATCGTCATTAGCGAGTTCCGACGAATTACATGCATAACATTTACGGTCACAATGGGCTTCCTTGAAGCATAAGGAAGACGAGGCGATTGGGTGTAGGATTTCCATTGTTTCAATCATTGACGCAAGAGCGTGCATCGACTGGAGGTATTTATGAGTTACTGCGCTGGTATTTTAATCCTCGGGGTTGAGTTCTATCGATTACAATCGCCTGGCACCCAGAGGTATTTTTGATGGGGCATAGTCGTCACGAGCGACTGCACGGAGAAAAAAAATCCAGAATTTTTCTGGAGAAATTCAGGCCAAAAATTACCGTGCCGTCTGGTAAAGTGGGTTCAATTGTCTAGCACCAGAAAAATTCCGGTGCTGCATAGTAAAAATTCCGGTAGCGCACAATAAAAGCTTGATCCCTGACTGTTTTCTATTACATGATAAATTACACTCAATAGTTAAAAATGAGTAAACATTGTCATTCAGCATATCATCCTATCAATTTCATTTTAACCTCTCCTCCGTATCCTCTCCCATATTAAAAACGGAATGCGCGGCAAACGTATGAGGAACGTTTGACAGGCCAATGCATCTCTACAGCGTTATACACCTCATGAAGAGAAAATAAAGGGCACTTATTCTATTTCTTAACCGTTTTATCACAACACTAATTAATATTTCACTGAGTTGATATTATGAAAAACATTAACCTGGGGTTTTTCAGTAAGGTGATATGTGAGAGAGGAGGCGACGGAATAAATCATCTGGTCACGTTGAGTTGATGTTCGTGGTTGCGGCGGGGGGACGAAGAGTGCCGAAATCTTACGAATGTGCTAACAGGTCCTAGGATTCTGGTAAAGCACCGAAAAAATTTGCCAGCCAGTGTCATAATTTTTCCCGTATTTCTCGTAAAAATTCACGGTCGCTTCGATTTTACCGTGCTGCACAAGAATTTTTCCCCGCATTTATCCGAAAAATGACTTGTGCAACAGTACTTTTTCCTACTCTTTGCGGTATATTTCGCCTGGAAAGACCATCTGAACACACTACTGTGTGAGCACGGTAATTTTTCTCGGACATTTCTCTCTGTGTGAAGGAAGTGCAATTTTCGAGGTATATTGACGCTGCAAAACTCCATTTGAAAAATCATATTCCCCCATTAGTTCTCCATTGATCCAATAACAATTCTTCATCAAATCAGTAGCGAAGTGGTTAAACGTTTTAAGTCGATTTAGACTATTTGCCAGTTTTCAATGAATATCTCAGAATCTAAGGGAGATGACAAAATTTTTGACAGCACGGAGAGAAATGGTTAGTAAAAATTTCGGAATGCTTTGCAAAAATTCCGCGACAGTTCTGTAAAATTTCCTACACCCACATTTCGCTCCGGAATTACGGAAAAGATACGTAATTTTTATTGAATATTTATCTCCGTGTAATGCCTGCACGTCAGCGCGCGACCATTTCTAGTCACCAAAAACCCAAGTCGGATACATTCATATAAGACATGGCCCTAAAATCATCATTTCTTCACGTTTCATAATCTTTTGACCCTTTGCAATCAAAATTAGAAAATTGAAAAATCGGTCAAAAGCAAGGCTTCCATCCGGAAGCAAAAACGAAAATCCAATGAAATCCTCAGTTTATATCGGGTCGGTGCGTAAAAAAGCCACATGATACGTTCATCACCTGTCGAAGTATTTGACTTCACGTATCTCTGCAGAGTCGAGAAGAAGAATTTAAGTGTGTGCCGCCAGGTGTGTCTCTAACGGGTGGCTTTGCATTTTTACTCAACCCATAGGATAGGTGGAACGCTACACTTGACCTTGATGCTGCTATGCAGGTCGCACGCCTGCAAGCCTTGGGCGAGTCAACCACGACAGCCATAAATATCTTGAATTTTACGAACTGAAAGAGGCAATAAAATTTTAAAAAAACGCTTCCATCGACCCTGTCGATACCTGAGATTCCACGCGTAAGGCGCTGATTTCTTCTTATTCTTGATAGAGAGTTCTCGTGAATGATAATTCATGGTCTCGAATGATTGTTTATCGTGATATTGTTTATTGATGCTCGTCAGGTGCCGGGTTGCTGGGAATGAAAATTAAGATGAGGAGAAAAATAAAACAAAACAACCAAGGGAATAATCACTCTTGGAATGTGATAGGCCGTGATAATACGTAGTTAGGAAACGGAAGACGTTGGAATATAAACGCACAAGTGTTTCGTGCTTGAACGATGAATCACGCATTATGTGTTTTGAAACAAGGGAGATCAATTTGCGCGAGTTGGAGTCAATTAAAATGAGGCGTGTCTCGGTGAATTCCACTCTATTTATTTCTACGACGGATATTTCTAGCGAGAGATGTCTTATGTCGATACTTTTCTCTGTTAAATAGTGTAGAATATAGTTTATGGCAAGTGGGAGTCAATCGTTGCAATTCAAAACACACATTTTTAAATAATTAATTGGGCTGGTATATTGTAGTAGACTGAATATTAATAATACATTTGGTGTTGAGATAAAAGAAAACAATATATTATAAATGCGCATATATAATATGGATCATTAGCAAGTGCTCTCGCCTAGTGCTCTGGGCGAACTGAACTGTTCGGCACATCCCGGTACAGATTTCAGACTATCTTTCGTCATTTGTTTAGTCTGGACTGATTCCTGGTAGGACTCCATGATTTACCTCTCATCCATACGATATTTGTACGAATTGCGTTTCATTTTTTTCAATTTTTCGTAACAATAGATTGTTGTCTTTTACATTTTCTTCTTTTTGGGCCCAAGAAATTCATATTCAATCAAGAAGTTGATGGAACAAGCATTTGCCGATTTTTTTCTGCAAATTTTTCAGAATTTCTCTCTTGTACTTTATATGTTGCCGTGTACATGTAAAATAATCATTCATCCCTCAAATTGCACTAGTTGGAGTCAATTAAAATGAGGTGTGTCCCGGTGAATTCCACTCTATTTATTTCCACGACGGGTATTTGCATGGGAGGATGTCTTATCAGATGTTTTCTTTGCTAAATAGATTTTTTTCGTCTTCTGTTAAACCTATCGTCTGCATGCATTTCCTTCAGGGATCGACAAAGTAATGCTCAATTACTATTACTTCACTACATTAGTACTTGGTAATGATACGCATCCATTTTGTATAGTAAATTTATTTGTAATTCGTCAAACCCAATGTTTGATTACTTTAATACTTGTAATCAAATTGAACAATTAGGTAAATAATTAAGTAATGGATAATGGGTTAGCAAAAAATTCAATTCAAGCCGAAATTATCCATTACTAATGTAATCAGTAACGTAATTGAAAATTCCGCATTACATAACTATTCAAAATAATTCAGTAGCGAAGTGGTAAAACGGTTTTAGTCGATTTTTACTATTCGTCAGTTTTCAGTGAAAACTTTTTTATGACCTTTTCGGTAGAGCACGTTGAGAGCTTCAAAAAAGATGTTTACGGAAATTTTGCTATCTCCCTTAGATTTGGAAATATTCCTCGAAAACTCAGTTAAGAGCTAAATCGACTTGAATCGTTTTACCACTTCGCTACTAAATTATCCATTACGTTTTCACTGAGTAATGAAGGAGGCACATATCTTGATTACTATGTCAATGAGTAACTCGACCTGAAAATTGTTTCATTACATTTTTTATTATTAAGGGGAGACTAGTATGAGTTGTAAAAGTTGCGGGTTATTGGAATGAGACGATTACTCATCCATTGAAGATCGATTATATATGTCTAGAAATGCCTAGCTAGTACAAAAAAATTAGGTGCTTATTGTTCGTTTGTCCCGCAGACGCTTAAAATGTTAAAAATAGTCCAGGGCCTCCAATTTTTGAACTTCAGAGTTTTTTTTTAATTTTTATAAAAATGTGTGCAATAACAATTACGAATAATTTTTTTGAAATTCGACTCCTAAAGTAGCCCAAAAACGTTTCTGAAAGAATCCAGAATATATTTCAAGTATTTTAAGAATAATTTTGTTGACGGTTTTATATGAATGTAGGAGTCGAGTTTCAAAAAAGTAATTCGTAATTGTTACTGCACACATTTTTTCAAAAATAAAAAAAAACTTTTGCAGTTCAAAAATTGGAAGCCAACACTTGAAGCGTGTGTGGAGCAAACGAACAATAAACAATTAATTTTTTGCACTAATTATTCATTTTTGGATATACATAATCGATCTTCAATACATGAGAAATCGCACTCAAATAGCCCGCGACCTTCAAAACTCATAGTAATCTCCCCTTAATGATAATCAATGTTCATTTGATTACACTTCAATGATGCAAAAAAGAGATCTATGCTGAATTTTTTATCGATCCCTCTATTCATTCCACCATTTCGTCAGTTTATACTGATATTGAATCGGTGAGGTAGAATCATATGAGGAAGTGTTCTTTGGGCGATGATCAGCAGAAAAGTTTTACAGCGAAGCAATCAGTAGACTGTTTTTATTTTCATTTTTTTTTAGAATTGGTAAGTTTTGACCAAGGTTTAGCCAGTTCACGGACGAAGATTTTTGCTTCTCTGAGAAGTCCGTCTTGAACTCCGTTTTACGACATATTCGAAGTTTATGATGATTAATGTTGGAAAGAAACAGTTTTTATCCCGAAGAAGTTGTAAACTTCAGCTCTTCATGTATTTTTCGAAATTAGATAAGTTAATTTGCAGCAGGGGTGGCCATCAATATTAATTTCTTCAATATTAATAGGATTTTTCCGACTTACATAGATCAAGGTTTAAATATACTAATAGAAATTAAAAAATATTAAAATAATCGATAACCAAAATTTCCAATTGATGAATTAAATATTCAAAAATAAAGAACTATATATGTTCTATTAAGTAGATAATAATAATTTTATTATTATTATTTCTTGTAAGGGGTTTCCGATTATTCAAATAATCGTCAATCTTTCTAACTCAATTACTGATTAATGAATAATTTAAAATTTGACTATTTAAATTGATGATTCCTTCAATATTTAAAATTTAAAAGTGATATTAACTAATTGAATGCTTACTAATTTAACAGTAATTATAATTCATGGATATAGTTATCCCTAGTTTGCAGAAAGACCCTCTAAATCTTTGCAAAAAAATTATTCTTTCCGAAAAAAATTGGAAAAACGGTTTAGTCGTTGTCCTTTCCTTTTCTTTTACTTTTTCGTCTGAATTGTCACAAGTTTTTTTATAAATTTTACTGATGGCGTGTGTATTTCTTTTTGAGTTTCTCTCAATGTCTTCTACCTCGACCAATGCATGCAATGGTGATTAGAAAATCTACAGTCGCCTGCTTGTTGGTAATGAAAGAATTCTCATTTACTCTACTGATTACTGAAAATAACGATTTTCAGTTATTGTTTATAGAGTAATTAAACAATATATAATTAAACCATCTTCATTATCGGTTGATTGAGTAATGTTCATTTGCTCCGTTTCGATTACTATTATCTTACGGTAATTGAGCGTTTTTTATGTTTAAAAATGCTTTTAAGTAATGAGCACTCGTTCTCTTTCCATTAATATTACTTCTCGATGATTCAGTATTTTTGATTTTCAAATACAAAAGTACTACAGGACATATTTAGGCTGATTGATATTGATAATGTAATCAGATTTTTCGCGTACAAAATTACTTAGGGGAGAGTGGGGTAAAACGAAATAGCCGCAAAACGACTATTTGACGCAATTCAAGCAAAAAACAATTTTTTTTATAAACTTTTGTTTATCAATTTTTTTTTATTATCGAGCGTACTGATGAGAATAATTATTTTCTATTCGTCTTATAATTTAATTGATTAGATTAGGGCGATTTTTTCTTTTCTTTTTTCATTGATTACATACCCGAGCCTTGGAAAACAGATCACCGTCCCCCACGTGCAAGATTGCCTTCCGAGCCGAAGGCGAGGATGGCAAGCACGTGGGGGACGGTGATCTGTTTTCCAAGGCTCGGGCATGTAATGTACTAGTTCTCATTAGAACTCCCAAGAATAAAAAAAATTAATAAACAAAAGTTGATGAAAAAAATTTAATAAAAAAATTTATATTTTTTTCTAACAATGAATCTCTCAAATCGCTAGATTTGAAGTCAATTCGAATGAAGCATGTCTCAACGAATTCCACTCTATTTATTTCTACTCCAGGTATTTCCATGTGATTTTCTCATCAGATTCTTTTCTTTATTAAACAGATTCCTCGTCCCTTATTAGAATTTCTGCATAACGTGACATAAACAATCGAATGAAAGGAGAAAAAAGTCAGCAAATCCTCTTCTTTACACTTTAACTCCAGATAAGAAGTAAAATCCAAGCAAGACTGAACCAATTGACGAAAGCTAAAAAATAAAAAGTGGTAAAGATAGCGAGAGAGTTTCAAAAATCATTTCTTTCGTCTCATTTTTTTTCAATGTCCGTGGCCTTCTGGCAATTTTCACCAGACAAACGAGGTGGGGGAAAAATAAAAATCTTGCAATCGATTCAGCATCCGCCATTTAGCGAGGCCGAGGGCCCTCGACACGCGATGGTGGTTGGTGAAAAAAAACATTGAACCTTCACGCGTGCCCCTCTCACCCCACCCCCAGCCTCAAGTTGCTGCGTGCAGATAATCAGAGCCGAAGTGCAGGCATCAAAGACTTTTTCCTCAATGGAATTGTTTGTGAGAGAAAGGGAATTATTTGGTATTGAAATTCAAATTGAGGGATGAATAATTTTTTTACGTGAACTGTTCAATTTCTCTCTTTGAAGACTAAAGGAAAGAGATTGTGAGAAATTCCAACAAAAAAAATTATGCAAATCCAACTTGTTGATTGAATGTATTTTTCTTGAGCTCAAAAATAAGAAAATTTATCGAGATCGTGTATTGAATCATTTCGGTAATTAATTTCAACAATTACGTCATAACAAAAAAATATAAGAAAATTAGGGGGCTGCCCCCTGCTCGCTTCGCTCGCCAATCTCCATATAACCATCATAATTCTTATTCTGACCCTCATTATACCCCTCATGACCTTTAATCTGACCCATATGATCCTTTTGACCTTCAGGCTGATCGTTGTGGCCTTTAATCTGTGCATTGTGGCCCTTAATCCAACCCTAGTGACCCATATTCTGACCCTCATAATCCTTAACCTGACTCTTATGACTTAATCTGACCCTTGTAACCATTAATCTGATCCTCGTAACCCTTATTCTGACCCTCATGATTCTTAATGGAACCCTTGTGACCTTTTGACCTTCAGGCTGATCCTTGTGGCCTTTAATCTGTGCCTTGTGGCCCTTAATCCAACCCTCGTGACCCATATTGTGACCCTCATGATCCTTAACCTGGCCCTCATGACTCTCATGACTTAATCGGACCCTTGTAACCATTAATCTGATCCTCGTAACCCTTATTCTGACCCTCATGATTCGTCATCTGATCCTCGTGACCCTTATTCTAACCCTCATGATTCTTAATGGAACCCTTGTGACCCTTCTTCTGACCCTCGTGACCTTTATTCTGATCCTCATGACCCTCGGGGTCCTTATTTTGACACTTATGACCCTTATTCCGACTCCCTCGACCCTTATTCTGACATTCATGACCATTATTTTGACCCTTGTCACCCTTAATTTCAAGTACCAAATTTTATCACCAGAAGTCGATTTTGATTTTTATAATATAGAGAGCTATTCCTTTAGTTTCAGCTTCACTCTGGAGCTAATTGAAGTTAAAATACAAATTAATTTTGTGGGACTGATAACGACTCACCACGATACGAACAATACAATCCTCCTATCTTCCCTAGTTCCTCTTAAATTTCAAAAACAAAATTTCGTCTCCTACTTTCTCGTTCAAACCGAATGCAGATAAAAATTGTCATGCAACGATGTGATTTAGTTGGGAAAAATTCCAACTAAAGCACATCCTCTCATTCTCACCAACGAAAAACCAAAACTGGGAATACATTATTGAAATTGAAAGAGTTCTTGGAAAAGTTTACATTTCAAATGTAATTTCTCTCGAAAAATCGTTCATTTATTGGAAAATTCATTTCTTGAGCTCAAAAATGAGAAAATATATCAAAACCGCATGGTTAATAACTTCAATAATTAATTCTGACTTATTTAAATTGACTCTAAAGTTCATTGAAGTTAAAATACAAATCAATTTTTGGGGTTGATGACGGCCCATGATAATATGAACAACTCCTTGTCTCCCCTAGCTCCTCCTAAATTTCAAAAACAAAATTTCAGTTTCAACTTCCTTCAAACCAAATGCAGATGAAAACCATCATCCAACTGTTCTGATGTCTCTGACTATCCATTCCCCCTGAAAAATCCCAACTAAATCATATCCTCTCATTCTCTGCAACGAAAAAAAAATTAAAAGAGAATGACTCAAGTCATTTACTTATGACGAACGCGAGATTAAACCGTGACAGCGACGGGAAATTCGATGCGGACTGTGGCGAGTTGAGCATAACACGCTCTCACAAATGTACTGATAGCTGTTTGAATACATCGTGTTACGGAATGTCCACAGGATGAAGTGTCTCCGGGCTGAGGAACGCCAATAAACACGACAGAATAAAACCACTGTGAATCATTCTCGTGTTTCCATACTTGTCGGCCAGTTGTTCAAGCCAAACTGACACGAGCGTGACAAAACTCCACTGATAACGGATAACCGCGACTAAATATCGAAACTATTTTCTATTATTTTTATTTCAATGCTGGTGCAGACCAATTGCGTTTGAAACTGATTTTCACATTCATGTATTTTTAAAAAATTATTCTATTTTTTTTTCTTTTTAGGGAAGAAATTTTCACTCTCAAAAATTATTCAGAAATGAAAAATTCATCGCAATTCATCATGAAAAACATCACAAAAATAGTCATGAAATTTTCAGTGAAATTATAAAATTTCATGACTTTCCCTATGTTTGGAGCAACAGGAAGACGAGAATTCCCCAATTCACATGAATTTTCAATAGTTTAACAATGTTCACGTGTTGAGGATCAACTAATCAAATTTTTTTCATAATTCACCAAGTCAGCGCACCAAGTAGATAGTTAATTATATTTTTCCTAATTCAGGATTGATATTTTTCTCAAATGAATGATTAAATAAATTAATATTTGAAAAATAGAAAATCTCCGCGATGCGTCAGTATTTACCACTTGAAAGGCCCACGTTTCAGTTATTGTCAGCCTTCGGCGCTAGTTAATGCCAGGTGAAAACATCACTCGCGGCAGTGACATTATCGAACAATAATGACCAAAACGACATTAGGTCATTTGTAAAATGCGAAATTAATCGCAAGATGCTAGACTGAGAAAATTTTTTTTTTGCCGAATATTCATTTACTTGGAATGGGCATTTTTTTTCTCAAAATCGTATTTCTTCAATCAAGTCATTCACAGGGGAGCCTGATTAGGTTTCAATTATGACAATCACATTGCTCTAAACTCTAGAGTCTAGAGGATGACTATGTTGCACATGACCTTAGATTAAGTCCTCCAATGATTATTCATTTTTCCTAAAGTTCTTATTTTCTACAGGGATGAATTTCGATTAATTTTTTAATGTTAATAATTATTGAGGGAGTTCACTCAAGATCATAGCTATCATGATCGTTTTCTAGAGTAATATAATTGTCATAATTGAAACCTAATGAGGATTACCTGGGAATGACTCGACTGGAGAAATACGGTATTGACAAAATAAATACTTCTCTCAAGTGAATGGATATTTGGTAAAAATATTTTTTTTCCAGTGTATAAAAATTCTGATATGTTAGCTCGCTCTCAAATACGAGTGCAAGAAATAGGGATATGAATAATTGTGCGATTAAAAAATTCCCTTTAGACTAAAATGATTAGTTAACTCTTCTTTGGTAAATTTTGAATTCTATCCCCTAAAATATCGCTGCGGGTGGCAGAAACCGAGACAGCCACAGTTACTGAGATAATGAGTTTTTCGTGATTTTCTTGATATAATTGGTTTAAAATTCACAGTTTTCATTAATTTTTCTATCAAATTGTGAGTTTTCAATTACGAAATTTCTTGAAATTGCAGCGGAATTATAACATGATGAAAATTTCCAGATATTTCGATATATAATTGTAGACCTTCAAAATTGCAAAGTTTTATTCGATTAGTTTTATTTTATTCTATTATTTATAAATAATTATTTATAAATAATAGAATAACATAATAATACATAAACATAAATAATTACATAAATAATAATAATAAATAATAATTAACATAAATAATTATTTATAAATAATAGAATAACAAGACAAAAATGTTAATTAAATATCCCTGTTCTAGAAGATTTCATATTAATCTCCACGCATTCCGCCACTGGCCAACGAAATTCCCCTTTCCCATGCTCGCAATCGTCACTAAGACGACAATAATCTCTCTCTACATGTTATCCTAAAGTTAATTGAACTGGAATTTGTCGGGGTCAATCGTACGAAGAATGCCACCGAGAAAACAGCCCACTCATCATCCCTCGTTTTTTCTCCATCATTTTAATCACATTGTAATCTCAAACTATTCGAGATTTCGATGATCAGGGGTGAATGAACTTGTCTCGTATGATTGCAGGACGATGAGGAGGCAAAGGTAGAGGAGATGAAGGCGGAAACGCCGGCTGAAACACCGGCCGAAGGTGGTGATGCAACGACACCAACTGAAGGCACACCAGCCAGTCCTACCTCCGCAACATCACCAGATACAAAGGAATCCAAAAAGAAGGAGAAGGTGAGAGGGATATCATTTACCTGAGGATAATTCTAGCCCTCTGACTTATCTTGACCGCAAAGAATTTGCCTTTTTTGTTCGGTCTCGCGTTCAAAATGAAATTTTAATTTTTAATATTTTTTCGCAGACAAAAAAGAAGTGGTCCTTCAGGGCGATAAGTTTTGGAAAGAAGGACAAGACCAAGCCAGTTCGTGAGGACGCACCCAAGAATGGTGATGTCAGCAAAGAGGAGCCCCTTGCTGAGGTAAGTGAATGATGGATAAATCATAATGATTTGGGAAGAATGTGTCTGGATAATTTTTTTACGAAAGACATAATTTTTCATGAAAATTTTATTCTTTGATACGTCATGAGAGACTTTGGAAGAAAATTTTGAGGAAAATTTTCTGCTGAAAATTGCAAGTTGGAGGTTCTGTTACTTTTCTCAGCTTTATGATCATAGAATGAAAAATGGGGGATTTTGAGAGGAGAAAATGACTTTGGAATAGGAATATTTCCTGACCTTTTAAAAGTCAGATCTGAGTAAAACTTTGGAAATTGGTATTTCAGAATAAAAAAATCCTTTAATTATCATAGTTTCCAAACATTAATTGTTGATTTTAATAATGGTGCTGTGGCGAAAAATTGTAGGACATCCATATTTTATATGAGAAATTCAAGGTTTTTTAACGAATTTTTAATGCCCATAGACAATACAAATAATAATAACTCGTTGAAATTTCAATCAATAATAAAAATAATGTTTTCATCAAAAGTAAAACAATTTGTTAAAAATAAATAAAATAATGTCTTAAATTTTGCGCCAAACTTTGTAAATTGTTTTACTCGAATTGGATTGTGACAAAATCATGAGATTACGGGGTTCGTTACTTATTGAACTTCTTAAAGCCTGAACAATCAATTTCAACAATTTCTCCACAAAGAAATTGTAGTAAATATTTCTATTGCCCCCATAAACCACTTATTACCAAGGTGAACAAAAAATTAACAAGAACCTCAAATTTACCTCGTTAAATTCTTCAAACTTTGTCATTCTGCGGCTCCAAGGTAATTTTTCACTGAAAATTTTCTTCTCCACAAAAAAAAATTCATTTCTGTTCATTCTGGAGGAAACCTCCAATTACCAATCAGTCCCAATCACCTCTTTTCAAAAAACTCCCCTCAAAACTATTCAGACACACCCAAAACCCCAATAACTTCATCTCCGTGTCCGACCCCAATTTATCATCCCCGAATATTTCTGTCCTGCTTCCCCCCACTTCTCATAATTTGATAACCCCCGGGCTTGCTTCGATATCTGGCACGGCCTTGATTCAGCTCTCTCTTCCTCATTCTGAATAAGCCATGAGATCTGAGAGATCAGGCGTCCTCCTCGCACCCGGAAAAAAAATTGCATTGAAAAGGAAAATAAGAGAGCATCAAGAGGATTCAAACGAGACCAGGATTGCCTGTGTGTGTAGCCAAACGAAGGGCAAAACAATGAAAAAAAAAGGATCCTCGTTGAGGTGGGGATAAAACGACGAGTCCCCATCCATGACTCATCCTTCTGGCCTCCTTCCCTCTCCCTCGGAAACCGGCTCTCCTGAATTATCCTCCACTCGTAACATCGATCCTCCTTTACCTACGTAGTCTACCAGCCTCGCCTCGAAATCAACCTTCAAAACTACTCGTGGTGTACCACAAGTGAATTTACATCAACTGCGACTGAACTACTGTCTCGAGAGGATGAAGGACAGTACAGGAGACAGGACAGTTGTGGGTGGTTTCTGAATTACTGGAGTTGTTTGAATAATTAATATTAGTATTGAGGATAAAGGGTGGAGGATCGTTTTAGGGATATTTTTTGTTTAACGGCTTGGTTTCGGAAATATTGAAAGAAATTGGGAATCTATGAAGAAGTTGATTCTCATTATTATTATTTATTTATTGATTATCAGGAGAAAAACTCCCCCATAGATTCTCATTTTTATTGAAGGTTGAAGATTATTTGGAAAATAACTTGGAATGTAGTGAGTTTAAGCAAAAAATATAAAAGGAGCTTTTTAATAGTTGATGAAATTCTCGTCAAGAGGTTTCCGGGGATGGGCTTTTATACACCTTTTTTCTTAGAAGATATCGACGGAAATTAAGTTTTGAAACTACTCGTGGTGTACCACAATTAAATTCACATCAACTCCCACTGAACTACTGTCTCGAAAGGATAAGGGAACAGTTGGAGTTGTTTGAATAATTAATATTTTGGTACTAAAGGGTGGAGGATCATTTTGGGAATATGTTTTTGGTGAATGTCTTTGTTTTGGAAATATTTGCGAACGGAATGGGGAATCTATAAACAAGTTGATCCTTATTTTCGTTGACAGTTCAAAATTATTTTGGAAATAACTTGGGATGGAGTGGTTTTAGGATAAAAATATCAGAGGAGCTTTTTAGTAGCTTATGAAATTCTCTTCAAGAGGTTTCCTGATGGGTTTTCATGAACCTTTTTTCTTAGAAGATATTCGCGAGGGAAATCAAGTTTTGAAACTACTCGTGGCGTACCACAATTGAATTTACATCAACTCCGGCTGAACTACTGTCTGGGAAGGATGGGGGAAGAGGAGGCTGGACAGTTGGTGTGGATTCTGAATTATTTGAGTTATTTGGATACTTATTATTTTGGGATTACAGGGTACAGGATGATTTTGGGGATATTTTTTTGGTGAATCTCTTGGTTTTGAAAATATTTCCGAACGAACCTGGGAATCTGCAACAAAATTTGACTATAATTCTTGTTGAAGGCTCAATACTATTTTACAAATATTTTTTGGGTCGATGAAGTGCAAGAAATGTCTCAAGTCCTTTAAAAAGGACAAAATTGTGACTTATGAAATTATCTACAAAAAGATAACTCTCTAAACCTCCGTAAACCTCTCTCCTAAAATTGTTCAAATTATCCTATTCAAACTACGAATTTAGGAACAACAAAAACTAAAGGAAGAATTCAAGCAACAAGAAAAACTGTAACAATTCAGTATCAAAACGGTAAACCGGGTTAAGTTGATTTTGACTATTGGCCAGTTCCTTACGAATATCTCGGAATCTAAAAGAGATAGGAAAATTTTTGTCACGAACTTTTTTGTACAGCCAATTAAGGGTTACAAAAAAGGTCATGAGAAAACTTTTGCTATCTCTATTAGATTCCGAGATATTCATCAAAAACTGGTCAAAAGTCATACTCGACTTAACCCGGTTTATCGCTTTGCTACTGAATTTCGGAGTAAAGGACTGGCAGCTCCGAATTTTATTCATAGGTTCATAACGAAACGGAATACAGATTAATCATAGCTCCTAAGTTACGTGTTTCTGAATTTTCACTGAGATACTTGATTTCCGTTATCTCCTCTGAGATACCAAGTTTTAGTCGATACTCGTGAGATACTTGAGTTTAGAATGAAATCTTGAGAACGTGGTTTTGGAAGTGTTTTCTGTGTTACGTAGTTTCCTTTAGAAGCCATCGATTAATTCTACTTTTGTTTATCCAGCTTGTGAAAAAACCATAATTTTTTTTACAAATTAAACAGTTATTTGTTTATTTCTGTATTTCTTTTTAATAAATTCTTATAAATTGGAAGAACGTAGATCCGCCGTATCAGTTAACTAAGCCAATATCAAAATCATTAAATATCCCGAACGAGCTTTGTACGTCACTTGAGATGATTTATAGTGGAGAATAAATCGCTCGGAAGTCGATCGTAACTCCGACGCGTGGGTTAAGAGTAACTGGTTGTGGTTTGGAGGAAGACAGGATTCTTCAACCGTTGGACGAAAAAAGCTAAATGAAGAGAGAAAAATCAAGTAAGCGAGGTGATAAGATCTGCAATGAGAAGATAAAGGAGTAAGTAACGATCGATCGATGGGGAATAAATTCAAGAGAATCTTGGGGATACATAAAACCCAATGGAACCACTCCCTGTTTCTGTACCACGCGTATTTTCTGGGTGAGGAAAAAAAGGACGCAAGGACGACCCACACACGGTTGTCTGGATCCTTTCTTTCCTGCTGGTTAAGGGACGGTAGTTCTGGAGGAGTTGATGGAAACTCACTTGTGGTCGACAGGTTTGAAAGTACTCAAGTGGGAAAGTTTGTGCAATGCAATGGGATTCATAAAAAAATCTGAAGCAAATGCGAGACAAAGATTTCATAATGGTTGTTATATTGTATAAGGTCGTTACATTGTCTTGCCCAGCTGGAATTCGTCTACTTATTCACTGCGGTCACTGTCGACTCCAGAAAATTTGTGGATCTCAGTACTAATGAAGAGCGTCGAGACATCTTTTCTTGAAATCTTAATCTTATCTGGCAATCACTTCCCGAATTTCCACTCCATTCGTATTTTTTGAACGAGGATAAAGGGACGCAAGGATGACTCACAGTTGTCTGCATTCTTTCGTTCCTGTTGATTAAGGGACGATAGTTCTGAAGGAGTTGATGGAAATTTACTAGTGTTTGACATAAAAATTCTGTAGTAAATGCAAGACAAAGATTTCATTATCCGTATTTTGTCTTTCAGTTCGTGAACTGTTGCCTCAGAAAATTCGTGAAGCCCATGAATTGACCTCAGACAATTGGTGGATCGCATTGTGCCATTTTTTCCAGAAATCATGATTTAATCTGGTAACGTTTTTTCGAATTTCTACTTCATTCGTATTTCCTGGATGAGGAAAAACGGATTCAAGGACGGCCCACACACAGTTGTCTGGATCCTTTCTTTCCTGCTGGTTAAGAGACGGTAGTTCTGGAGGAGTTGGTGGAAACTCACTTGTGGTTGACGGGTTTGAAAGTACTGAAGTGGGAAAGTTTGTGCAATGCAATGGGATTCATAAAAATTCTGAAGCAAATGCGATACAAAGATTTTATAATCCTCTCTTGAGGAACCAATAAAGATAGAAAGGTCGTTATATTGTCTTTCCCAGCTGAAATTCGTCTAGTTATTTACTGCGGTTCACTATCGACTCCCGAAAATTCGTGGATCTCAGTACTGATGAAGAGCCTCGTGACATCTTTTCCTGAAACCTTAGTCTTATCTGGCAATCACTTCTCGCATTTCCACTCCATTCGTATTTTCTGAGAAAAAGGACGCAAAGATGACTTACACATAGTTGTCTGGATTCTTTCATTCTTGTTGATTAAAGGACTGTAGTTCTGGAGGAGTTGATGGAAATTCACTAGTGGTTGACAGCTTTGAAAGTACCCAAGTGGGAACTTTTGTCCAATGCAATGAGATTCATAAAGACTCTGAAGCAAATGCAATACAAATAGTCCATACTCTGACAGCAAAAGGTATGAAATTCTTGTGAACACATGAAACTTATATATTTTATGCCTTTTGATGTGCTGAAACTGAATTTGTAAGTTAGCACGCAATACAGTCAGACAGTCCCTAGTTACTAACAATTTTATGATTGAAATACATATTACGCCGCCATTTTGATAGATATAAAAGAATCCTACAAGTATAAACAATATTCCTTGGAATCTAACGAACAAAATGAATTTTAATTTTTGGAAATTTGCCAATTTTTGTAGAAGATATAACAGTTTGCAACAATTGGAGGGGGGGGGGCATGTCACCCGCAACCAGTTGTTGCACACTATTATATTTTTCGTAAAAATTAGACAATTTCCAAAAATCAAAATCTGTTTTGTTCGTTAGATTTCAATGAATAACGTTTGCTTGAAGAATTTGTTTATATATCTATGAAAATGATGGCGTACAACGCATTTTCATAATTAAATTGTTAATAACTACATGGAGAGCGATGTTCAGTAAAAATTACGGAACTCTCACTTCACTCACCGATTACGGAATCGACTCGGAAGGAATCGAAAATTTAAGTGACGGTATCGTAATTTTTCACAAGAGATTCAGATAAAAATTACGGAACGCTCCGGGAAAATTCCGTAACAGTTTCGTAAAATTTCCTACAACCACATTTCGCTCCGGAATTACGGAAAAGATACGTAATTTTTATTGAATATTTCTCTCCGTGTATTAATAGCACGACTGTATTGTCGTTATGTCGTAAGTTTCAAGTATTCACATGAATTTCATATCGTTTGCTGTCAGCGTGGGGACTAAAAGATATCACAATTCTCTTTTTGTCACTCAGTCCGTGAATCGACCCCAGAAAATTCGTGGATCTCAGTATTGATGAAGAGCGTTATGACATTTTTTCCTGAAATTTCAATCTAATCTGGCAATCACTTCTCAAATTTCCGCTCCATTCGTATTTTCTGGTTGAGGAAAAAAGGAGGCAAGGACAACCCACGCACCGTTGCCTGGATGCTTTCTTTTCTGTTGATTGAGGGACGGTAGTTTCGGAGGAGTCGATGGAAACTCGCTTGTGGTTGACAGCTTTGAAAGTACCCAAGTGGGAAAGTTTGTGCAATGCAGTGGGATTCATTAACATTCTGAAGCAAATGCAAGAAATAGATTTCGTAATCTTATTTTTTAAAAACTAATGAAGATAGAGAGGTCTTTATATTAGTTTTTTCGTCAATTTCGGCATGAATGCAGAACCTTTCTCTTTCATTTCTTCGAGAATTTGAAAAATGTCTAGTGTTCATAGCATAAAGATAAAAATCAAGAGTCAAAAGATAATTCAGTAGCGAAGCGGTAAACTGGATTAAGTCGATTTTAGCTATTGACCACTTTTTAACAAATATCTCGGAATCTAAAAGAGAAACAAATTGTTGTCATGACCTTTTTTGTACAGCCAATTAGGAGTTATAAAAAAGGTCATAAGAAAAATTTTGCCATCTCTCTTAGATTCCGAGATATTCGTCAAAAATTGGCCAAAAGTTAAAATCGACTTCACCTGGTTTACCGCTTTGCTACTGAATTTTTCTATGACTAGGAACGACGCCGTGTTCTGCGCGCTCGGTAGGTTGCGTGGAGTAATGCATTCATTCAATAATATTTTTGTCAATCCGGCTGTAAGGCAGCGCTTCACGGACGCTATACGATTAACTGATACAAAAAGGTGAATTTTACAATGGTACATCACGTTAAAAATGGAAATAATCCTTGACAACCCGATGAAAATAGAATATAATTTCATCAAACACATCTCATTTTGAAGATTGAGAATTATGCTTTAAAATGGTATATGAGGATTCTGGCTCATTTTCATTTTAAAATGTAAGAAAACCCAAGTAAACGTCAATTTAGAAAAAAACATGAGAATCCGATTTTTCATTGAAAATTCCTATAATCAATGGAGATTGGCCATATTCAAATGATTCAGGGGTCAATTTCAAGGTAATCTAATATATTTTCACCTGAACATGCAATATCTCCACATATTTAAACAGAAACTGAGCAAATCTCATCATTAAGAGGAAAAGTATGGAATTTTTCAAGACGTCACATACTAAAATCGCTACATTGACACTTATAACAATTGATCTAGTGGATGGAATACATAATATCAGGTATCAATTTGAAGATCTCGATGAGACCTTCAAATTGGCATACGATATATCCCCGCTGGTCCAGTCTAAAGCCTCGATAAATGCCAAAAACTGTCATTTTTGGTGTGTGACAACGTGAAAAATGGAAACAATCTGTTATAACTTGATGAAAATTGCATTGAATCAGAATTACCATGCACCATTTTGAAGAAGAGTAAATGCTCTCCAAAATCATATAAAGACACCCCTGTCTAGTCCACTTGGGAGCACCGAAAAATCTAGCCAAAATTAATTTTTCAAGTTGAACATGAAATCGCAAATTTCACCTAAAACTCTCATAACTCAATGAAAAATTGTCAGATTGGATGAATCAGGTGTCTTTTTGAAGTTTATTTAATAACCTTCCAAATGAGTACATTATATATCTATGTTTCATGGAAAAGGAAGGACTTGAGCACAGAAATCAAAGGAAAAACCTTGGTTACGAACACGGATTGTTCTTTAGGGGAAAAAGATCACTCCTTCACTATTTTCCCTCATTAAACATTTCCATCAATCACAATTTCCGTCTTCAATGGGTCGAGATGAAGATAAAAAAAAGATATTAATGAATCTTTATTTCGTCTAATCAATATTAACCGACGATTCCAGTCATAACAGGACTAATGACCCTCATTTTCCTATTCAGAATTGGTCATTATCCAATGTGTTAATCGAATAGGGAGGTGAGGGTCATTGGCGGCACCTTCTCCCCCTTTTGGGCACGGTTCAGCGGCCCAAACTTCCCGGATACGACTCAGTTATTCCAGTCCAGTTGGTCAACGTTACCCCTTTTCTCCACGAAAAATTAATGGAATATTATATTTTTCATTCTTTGCCTCGCGCAAAGAAATGCCTTCCCTCTCTTTCCATTAATTTCAAGAGGAATAAGAGGTTGTACCGGTGATTCTCTTTGTGGATGATGGAAGACGGGGATTGAGCTATCAATCATGTCACGTTGAAGACTGGGTCAGTGCACGAGTAATGAGCCCGTGCACTTCTTGCTGGAGAATTTTCCACGATTCGTATTAGGAGTTATGGGGTTTGGACGAGTTTTAGTCGGGATTGGTGACTGACGGATCGTTTGTTAGATCATTCCGGTGGAGTTTTTTCTTCATTCTTGGGGAGGAAATTCAGTTGGGAGTCTTGTTCTGAAGTTTTTATGAGTCTGAGGCGAGGATGAGTGGTTTTTTTGAGGATTAACATCATTCTCAAAGGATCGTTTGGAATAGTAGATTTACGGCAAAACGTTAAGAGCTTTCTTGGGGGAATTACAAATTAATTAATCAATTGGGTGATGAAATTTGATTAATTTCGGGAGAAAAGGTCTTCAACTGAAGTTTGATGAAGTTTTGGTGAATGGATTCATGAATACCACTTTTAATTTGGTAATGAATTTGGGAAAGTTCAACAAATTGGTGTCGTTAAAATTGAGAAAAATATAATTTTTTTCAAAAATTTCGTCAGATAATATGATTGAGAAATTCAGTGATTAAAAGTCACTAAATAGAAGTCTAGGCGACATTTTTTCGTCCATAATTCACCTGATAGATTTATCGAAAAACGTTACAACGTCTTTTTTTATAATGCTTCACGAAATGTTTTTCACCCACCGGATTATTGGAGGATTTTCTACGATTCCTACGAGGAGTTATCTGGTTTGGGGGAGTTTTAGTCGGGATTGGCAACTAACGGATCGTTTATTCGATCATTCCGGTGGAATTTTTGTTTATTCTTGGGGCGGAAATTCAGTTGGGAGTCTTGTTCTGAAGTTTTTATGAGTCTGAGGCTAGGGTGAGTGATTTTTTTGAGAATTAACCTCATTCTCAAAGGATCTTTGGGAACAGTAGATTTAGGGAAAAACGCGAAGAGCTTTCTTGCGGGAATTACAAATTAATTAATCAATTGCGTAATGAAATTTGATTAATTTCGGAAAAAAAGGTCTTCAACTGAGGTTTAATGAAGTTTTAGTGAATTAATTCATGAATCTTTTACCAGTTTTAATTTTGTAATGAAGTTGGCAAAGTTTAACAACTTGTTGTGGTTGAAATTGAAGGAAAATATGAAGAGAATTTTTTGTAGTCTGCAGATGTTTGTTCTCTAACCTTTACCATTCGAGGAATTGTGAAGTAATTAATTAAGTTTTTAGAGTATTCAAATACTTCGGTTCTTTTTTCCACTGAAATTCTCTTCAATATTGGCAGTAATATTATTTTAATTATGAAATAATTTTGTTCATTTCAAATGTTCCCAAAATTCAATTTTAAATCAATTTTTTTCAAATCATTTCTCCTATTTATTCATAATAAAAAAAATATTCGAAAGAAGTAATTTTCGTCAAAATATCAGTTCTTGGAGTTTTTCGAACATCTCGTCGTGCGATATAATTGACAAATTTAGTGATTAAAACTCTCTAAATAGAAGTCTACGAGATTATTTTTCGTCAACATTTCCCCCGATATATTTATCGAAAACCGTCAAGACCTCTTTTTTCTTCATAATACCTCACCGAATGTCTTTTTTTCCCCGATTCCCACCACGAACCACAATTTTCTTTCTCCTTTACTCTTCAACTTTTTAGCTGACAAAAAAGGAAAATGTAGAGATGTCAGAGTTTAAGTGTAGAGATCGATGGAGAGATTTGCCAGCCCCCGGGGTGGTGATATCTTCGCGCCTCGATGAATGTCACATTGTTTCCGCCACACCCAGTGTTCTCGTCTCCCCTCTCCCAGCCCCTCTCGCAATTTACACGTGCGAGGGTAGGGAGACATCACGAGTGGAGACACCTCCAGCTTTTGTTCAATTCTGCTTCATCGAGGGATTTCGCGCCTCGAGCCCCTCGGACGCAAAATTCACGAGAGAGGGGAGAAGAAAAAATAATTCTCTGGGTGATCAATCAGTTGTTAGATGTGTCAACGAAACAGATGCCCGAGCATTTGTTTACTGCCAATGTTCTGGCTGATGCCGCTAGAAGCTGTCCGTGTTATTAATTCAGTAGCGAAGTGGTAAAACGGTTTGAGAGGAGACGGAACCCCTTTGTCTACATCAAATCTTAGAATTGTGTTTTCNCTTTCCAATATAAAAAAAAAAGAAAAAATCAAAGCTCAAATCTCTCAAAGTTATGATCAGACAGTGTTCAATTCTCTCATTAAAATATTCAAAGAACTTTCTTCAAGTCAAAAAATTGTCTAGACAAATATAAATGAATTTATGTGCAATTCGCTTTGAACAATCGTTCGGAATNATCAGGAGAAAACACAATTCTAAAGATTTATATAAACGCAGGGGTTCCGTTTCCCCTTAAGTCGACTCATCTCCCAGTTGAGTTTTTGAGGAATATTTCCGAATCTACGGGAGATAGCGAAATTTTTGTAATTACATTGTTTGAAACGCAACTAAAATTCCAGAACATTCTGGNAAAAAATTTAAATTTGAAATTTTTTGTGAATTGATTTCCCTACACAGTCATAAGTCACCGAAACACGCGCGAATCAGTTTAGGCTTAGCCTCTCACCGTATAAGTCTATCTCGGCAAATCACCTGTACAAGTTTTATATCGCACCTCACCGAGTACAGTAGCTTCTCGAACCTCACCTAGCTCACTAGTAATCAAGTACATCACCGGTCTTTGTAAGATCACCGTTTTGTTCAGTACATCACCTCTGTTGATTAAATTCAGCCTAAAGTCAGTGACTCAACGAATTTACAGTGAAAGACAATCATCAATTTAATTAGACATTCAACTATTAAAATTTCCAAAGAGTGTAAATAGTTTTGACAAAGTGGTTCGATCCCACAAAATAAAGTGTGATATTTTAAATCCGGCTCATCAGTAATTTTTCCAACAACTCCCTCCACATTTTTATCCCACATCCACCCTAAATTTAGTCATTCACCAAACATACATTTGTTATAGCACTCAATTGGCTTTACAAAAAAGGTCATACCAACAATTTTGCTATCTCCCTTAGATTCCGAGATATTCAGTGAGAACTGGTCAATAGTCAAAATTGACTTGTACCGTTTTACCACATCGCTACTGAATTGGGTCCAATAATAATTTTTGCTTCCGAATGGAAGCATTGCAATCCTTCGATTTTTACATTCTCTAATTTTGATTGGAAATGATGTAGAAAAATGATGTCTGAGACGTAAAAATACAAAGATTGGCGACCCTGTCTGTATGCACTGTTAGAAAATTACTCTTGAAATTTCAAGTAAAGATCGAAGACGCGCTCCGCGCGCCTGACAATTCGATAGTTTTTATATGATTCATCAGGTTAATATTTAAGTAGATTACAATCAATATGTTGTTTCACGTATACGAATTTCTATAGTATTACTAAGGAGAAATTCTTCGAAATCCATGACAACATCAAGTGAGAATTAATACATACTTCGTTGGAAATTACTAACACCAACATCACCATCAGTGATCAATATCATCAACATTATCAACAAAATCAGTATCATCATCATCATGTATGCGATTTCTCTTTCAGACATTCAGTAATAAAAATGGGACATCTCCTTTTTATATAAGAAAAATCTTGAAATTTGTAACAACGAATAATTTACATGAAATTTCTATTAATTTTGTTATTGATAAATCAGTCAATGTTCTTGAATATTCAATGAAATTAGATTTCTCAGGTTCATGTGGCAATGAAAATTACTGCAAATCATGAAAATTCAGGCAACTTTTCTTCTGAATTTTCAATCTGTTGCTTAATTTTCGCGATAGGTTTGAAAATTCAATGATCATTCATCATGAAAAACCTAATTTTATTGAATTTCCATAATGAATCAGGAATTCCATGAGGAATTTAGTCGAAAAATGAATTCAAGTTCAGAATATTGAAAATTCAAATGCATCTGTTACTTAAATTTCAAAAAATTTCTAACAGTCTGTGACCACGTCCACTGCCACCTCCCCGGTGGTCAATTTTCAGAAAATTGAGTAATTAAGTGGCTAAAGTAATCCCAAAAAAGCTGAAATTTTATCAGATTATAGTTCCTAATGAACACTAGCTCTGTGCTAAATTTCAACCCGATCGATCTAATAGTTTTTAAGAAAAAGCGATTCAGTTTTATGTCGTTTTCCGCAAATATCTTCAAAACTAGTGGACCGATTTCGATTTATTTCTTTTCAAAATATTCATTTCGACGCCTTCTATCTAAATCAATCAAAATATATAAACCAGTTCATACAAAGTTTTTGAGATATTCTCGTTTTTCTGTTTTTCCATAAAAAACTTTGTAAACACTCTAACTTGTTCAAAAATCGGGATATGAATTTGAAATTTTGACTTTCGGACTTTCTGAATCATAATGGGTCGATAGAACACAAAACATCCACAACTCAAATTTAAACAATTACAATGCTTCCATTCAGATGCAAAAATCGAAACAGTTTCACACGGAGAGAACAATTCAATAAAAATTACCAGAAAAAAAACGTAAAAATTACGATTTCAAACATAATCCGCGAGCGAAGTAAAATTCAATAAAAAGTGTGAGTCGGAACTGAAATTGTACGGATCGCCACGTAAATTTTACGATTTGTTCCATAAAAATTAACCACCCGTCTGATGACTCACCGCTGTGGAGACAACAAGTCGTTCCGTAATTTTTCCCCAACGATTGAGAAATTAAACGGAACGTAGAAATAACTCACCAGCTTCATAAAAATTGTACTACGTTCAAGAATTTTTGATTTTGGAGGCATAATAAGTCGGGAAGTTTCTGTAAGATTTTACTCCTTCGGCAAAAATTACGTAACAATTTCGTACTTTGTTCGGTGATGAACCTGAAAATTCACTGAACGTTTCACATTTCTTCTCTTTCATTCCTATAAAAATTGCCGGAAAACGATTCCCCATTGTAGATGGCAAGATTTTCGGCAAAACTGAAATGTTATTGAAAAAAAGTTCCTAATTTGCACGAAGTACTTGGATATCCTTAATTTTGAATGTTTGTAAATGTGCAATTACCATCCTTATTTTACACTAAAATTATTTGTTTACTCTTCCTCGGTCAATTTTAAATTCTATCCATTAATAAATCGTTGAGGGTGGCAGAAACCGGGACAGTGGCAGTTACCGGGACACCGTCGATATGCGGAGATGTATGGAACCACTCGGGATGAAGGGTACGGCGCGATGTTATGACATGCGAGGACAGAAACTGGTTTTATCGAGAGTTTCACTGCAAGGTGTGCAGACGTATTTAAAAGCCAGTTGTTATCTCCATTTTTTTTCATCCCTTTTTGCATATGGGACATGTGGACGGCGATGACCATGGGAAATCGGCAGGTGCGCTTCTGCCGGAGCGAGTGCAATTCCCCCGGTGTATTTGCTTTCTAAAATCTCGGATACTGTTGGTGCATCCATGGAGATGTGCTGGCTTTCGTTTTGTTCTATCGGTGATGGGATCGATAAGTTTTGTGAGAATTTTTTTCTGGATTTCTCGGCTATTCGGAGAGAAATCGATGGGGATGTTTTTATTGGAGATTTCATGGGATATGAAACAGTCTCTCGATTTTATTCCTTCGCTTCCTTTCTGCTGTAACGGTCAATAAAACGGTTTCAATTGGAGAAAAAAGAACCAAGAAGAGGGGAACAGAAGTACAGAAGAACATTCATTCACCAGGTGCTTTATTTCTTTGATGTTGTATCAATTAAAAACACTAATGTCACAAAACAACAATATATTGTTTATTACTTCCATCACGATTCCGAGGATTTTTTTCATCACGCTGTAGTTGGCGGCCCGAGGCGAAGCGGAGAACTGCCAATCACACGAGCTGAGTGATGTTACGTTCAGCGAGTGGCCGAACTATGCCTTTTTCGTTTACAAGTAAAAGACTTTTCGTTTGCGAGTAAACGACAAGGCACTTTTCGTCAAAATAGTATATTTCGTTACGAGTGCGGAAAAGAGTTTTCGCCTTCGGCTCGTGCTATAAACCTCCCACGAGCCAAAAATAGTACATTACATGCCCGAGCCTTGGAAAACAGATCACCGTCCTCCACGTGCAAGATTGCCTTCCGAGCCGAAGGCGAGGATGGCAAGCACGTGGGCGAGGGTGATATGTTTTCCATGGCGAGGTGTGTATATCAATTTTCGTGTCGAGGGACCTGCAAAACGCCAATTTCGTGGCGCGCAGCTCGGTCCCGTGACACGAAAACACTTTTCCCACGAGTATCAAACGATATTTTTCATCACAATGTGTAGAAAAGGGACGTTTTAGGCACGCTTCGCGTGCCTAAAAAGTTACTTTTTCGCACAGGGTGATGAAAATGAGTTTTTGTATTAAAAATGATGAAAACACTCCGAGGAATCGAACTACGAATCCCTTTTTTTGATTAATTACTCCGTTTTTCAAAAAAATGATTCCATGAACGTGATGAGATTGCACCGTAATTCCCTAGCAAGCAAAAACGAAAATGGATTGGTAACATTGAAATTTCATTCATACTTATGATTCTGCACGCGAAAGATTCAAATTGAGGATATGGGTGAAAAAAAAAAACTGTAAACTTGAGAATTGAAAATCCCCGACGAAAAAGTTGTTAATTGACTTATTTAAAAACTGAAAAACCAAAAACTGAAAAATTGAAAACTAAAAATCCCCGACGAAAAAGTTATACTTGAGTAGTCTAAAAAGAGGAAAATGGAAGCTCAAAATGTTAATTAGACGAATTTTGTAGAAACTGAAAATACTTTTGTAACAGAAGAGACACAAAAAAAAGTCGGAGGAACACCAACATTTTCGTGACTCTCTGGGTCCCCCCGTTCTGCTGTTTCTCCTGTTACAAAAGAAATTTCGGTTTCTCTAAAATTCGTCTAATTAAAAATTTGAGTTTGTACTTTCCTCTTTTTAGACTACTCAAGGATAACTTTCGTCGAGGGTTTTTAATTTTCAACTCTTCAGTGTTTTTGTTTTTTCAGTTTTTACTATTTTTTTTTACATTAAAACTGAAGTAGTACACTCATCAGCACAATAAATAGAGGTCTCTGCGATTTTGAAAATTCAGTGCAACTCCCTTTAAGTAGTTAAAATCGAGGTGTGTTCATACTCGTTTAACTTCTTTACAAAAAGGCCGTTTGACATTTTTAGATAAATCCCTCATTGTGTGAGATATGCAAGAAATAATCTGCAGTTGTAGTGAATGAATATGTTTAACAATATTAGATTATTTTGTACATATATCAGAATGTAGTGAGTTAATCAGAAAATCTCAAAGGAGCTTCTTTACTACTCTTGAAATTCACTACAAAAAGGATCCTTGAAATTCCCCAATAAACTCCTTCGAAGATCCGCACAAAAGAGTATAAAAACCTCTTTCAAGTATTTGATGTCCGCTGAACACCTGGAGAAATGGTTCATTTGAATTGAGTGAACTTTATCTGAGTGAAGTAAATGGCTCATGATGAAGCTTTTATTCCAGCTTAAACTTTTTTTAAATTTGTTTTTTATTCACATCAAATAACTGGTTTTTAGAATATAAATAAAGACTTCATTAGTTAATGATGAAATGATTGTTTACACAGTGAAGAGAACTCATTTATGAACAGTTAATAATCTTTTATTTAAAATGAATAAATTATTGATTTCATACGATAAAAGAAATTTCAGTGAAACAAATGCAGTCATGAAATTCCAATAAAAATATTGTTGAAATGACCACAAAAATTTCAAAGATCGTTTTACTTGATTCAAATGCTGTACACTGGCAGAGAAATGAGTTTTATCAAGAGATCTTTATTTGAACCAACTATTATTTGGTTGTTAATTTTGAAATAAACATGATTTCCTAGTGAATACCGATTATCTCTTCTTGAAATACATTTGATTGGGAGAAATCAAACTTCTCTAGGATTGAAGTTCCTTTTATTGTCGCAATAATGAGAGCATTTGATTCAATTCTAACCAAAAGTTTGCTAATTCTACAAATTCGTTGGCTTACTCAAAAATCAAAATTAGTCTCAAGATTATTCTCACGATCATTCGTAGTGCCAAGTCAATTATAATTGAAGTGAGCATTTCGTATGTCGAATCAGGATGAATATTGTTACGTGGAAAGAGCTTTGCGATTGTAGTAAGATGTTGTTGAGTTGAAAGGAGTTTATATTTCTTGACTAAAAAAATTGCATTAATTTACAACAACCGAATCACAGATTACGGCAATTCTACGCAAACTTGGATATCACAAATTTCATTCAATGATGTACGGAAAGCTCAATTTAAACATTGGCTTCGTTCCAGAAAACAACATTCAATTCATTCCTCAATATGATCATATCCTAGGTGCGAATTTTTTATCAATTCATGAATGTAGAAACTTCTCGACTGGAGATCAGGTATAGCTAAATCCATAAAATTTAATTACTGCTAAATATTGTAGCCGTCAACTAGTTAACATCATTCGTAAATTTTTTGATTATTCAAGTATCATCAATTCAAATATTGAAATTTTCAACTATTTTATCAATCAATAATTGAGGTAGGAAGATTGACGATTATTTGTGTAATCGAAAATCCCCCTTTTAAGACATTTGAATTATTCACTTAGTGGTAAATTTACAGTTTCATATTATCAAATTTTTAATTCATCATTAATCTAAAAAAATCTGATTATTAATATTATATTATTTATAAAATTTGGTCAGCATATTTTAAACCTTCATGAATGTAAGGGGCAAATTCTTGTAATGTCACAGAAATTTAATATTGATGGCGATCCCTGCTGGAGATTATATCAGGTTTAAAAAAATAGAACTTTTCCATTTTTGTGATGAATACATGTGACTTTACACCAAGGACTATTTTATTTGATTCAAGTAAATGGACCCCAAGAACAAATAATTGATATTCACCGTAAGATATTATTTATTTGAAATTGGTTCAAATGTATAATACTTGTTTCAAGAAACAAACATCTCAATAAGAATAATTTTTTCTATCAGTGTACATTTCTGCGTGAAATTTTTGAAATTCTTGTCGAAGCAATAGATAACAAAGAATCGCACATCTCCCTAACAAAACCATCCATTTTTTTCCCAACTTTAGTATCAACAATACCCCGAAAAAGAAACTCTTCACACTCCAAAAGTCGTAAAAGGGAATTCTACTCATGAATAGCATACTTGGACCGTCTAGGCTCAAATATTTGGCTCCGTTCGAAAGTTTTATTCCTCACGCTCCACTGATAACGGAACGAGAGAAACTCGTGTCTGTCCTGTACCGCTCTGTTCACATGAAAAAAAAATGGGTTCTCTCTCTTGTTTCAAGTGACAATAAAAATAGCGCCAAATGTGTTTTCAATTTGCTTACGACGAGTCTTCAGTTATCTCCACTGATATACTCTCGTGTTCGGGGGAGTGTTACGACGAAATAAGATGGGAAGATAAAGCGGAGAGTTGGAAAAAAAGGACGAGGGATGGAAAGAAATGGGGGTGAAATTCCGGAGAATCCCGATACGCGGCGGCCCTGGCGGATTTGGGCGTCGTCTAGTATCGAGCGAGAGCCAGGATGCCGGGGTACGCACCAGCTCGGTTGCCATGGTGACCGTCTGACTCGCGGGACTTTTCGCATTTCGTGAAAATCAACTAGACTGTCCCCCCCTTTTATTTGCGAAATTGTACACGCGACGATGGGGTTTACGAGGTTGAGTCATGTGATTGGGTCATTCGGGGGTGGGAAATTGATTTGATTGATTAGGGGGAGATTTATCATCCGATAGTAAATTTTTTGATGAAAAACGAGGTAGAGCTATTGAATAGTTTTTCTGATATTTTGGAAATTGTTTTAGTTGAAAAATTAGGTTTTGTAATTTTTTCGATGAAAATTTTGCAGTTCATCCTCACAAAAGGTGCGAATTCTCAATAGATGTACAACTTTCAGAAAACAATTGAGTAGACTAAGCGGTCAGGAAGATGAATAAAATAATTGAAAAATGGCGATTTTTTAAATTACCACAGCATTTTCACAGATGGTTTTTTTTCATGAATAGTTTACAAACAATCAATTTTTCATCTTGAAAATAATGTCTTTGAAATCGTAACGAATTCATTCGTATTCGTAATTTTGCTAGAAACAAAAAATTCAAAATTGAAAAAATTAAAGTTTCAAAAGTGCAAACTATTTCTATAATTTATTTATACAAGCGGCACATTTGAATGAAAATTTAACATTTGAGTTATTTTAATTAGATGATTATTTTTTAAATCATCACATCAAATTATTGATAATAATTACTGATTCGACATGTTGTTGATTCCGAAAAAAATCATTCACTAATAATAATCGAATAATTATTCTTGTTATCAACATCATACGAAATGAGAAATAAAAATTGATAATTGGATACGACGTTATGTTGATTTAAAAAAATTATTATCTAATTCCTGACATGGGATTAAATTCTATTCGAAAAAGTCATAAAAAACAATGATGATTTATACTGCTGAGGGCACTTGAACTACCTACGAAGATCTCCAATGATTCTACACTTGGCCCACCGCCAGAATCCTGATATAAGCCAATCGACGTTTGAGGGTAAATAGCAGAGAAAAAGAAAAAGAATGGAAACTCGATACGGGCGAGGTAACGGCCGAGTGTTGGTGGTGGCATCGGGTGGAATATTAACACTGAGAATAAACCCTTCGGGGGCCATTGTAGTTTGGGCATTTTGGGGAAACTCCTTCAGGCCAATGGCTCGCTATTTTTTCCTTCCAACCCACTTTTTTTTCACTATTCTTCTTTTCTCCATCGTGGTAGCTCGGTACACTTTTTTCAACGGAGTTCTCTTCTCTTCCTTTGTGGATATGTACCTCATCCCGGGGACTTCTGATGGCAAAAGCTCAGTGACCGAGAAACGGCTCTTCGGCTTTGTTCGTGATAGTTCTCGTGGATTTTTCAGTGGGTTTTTTTATTCATCCGTTGATTTCTCGGTTATGAAAATACGCCTCGGGGGGTTTTTGCATTGGAAAGTTGTTCTTCAAGAGGTAGAGTTTGAAGAAAAATGGTTTTTTATGCTTTTGGCAAACAGAGATTTTTTATTTATATTTATTGTGCCCATAGAAATTATGAAAATTCAAAATAAAAGTATTTCAATAAGATTTTTGTTGAAAATTAATAAACTCATACATTTTTTTAAATTTATGTCAATGAAAATGAATTGATAATTTTAAATTGTACTAGGAGGCTACGCCCCCTGCTCACTCCGCTCGCCAACCTCTACATGACCCCCATGATCCTCATTCTGACCCTTGTGACCCTTAATCTGAGCGTCGCGACCCTTCATTTCTGACCCTTAATTTTGGAGTTTTTATTTCGAATACCAAATTTTCATCACCAGACGTCGATTTGGATTTTTATCGCATAGAGAGATATATAGAGCCCTTTATTTTGACTCTTATGGCCCTTTGTTTCTGATCTCCATGACCCTTATTTGGGCCCTTACTCTGACCCCTGTGACGCTTAATCTGATCCTTGTGACTTTTGTTTAGCCCTTAATCTGACCCTTGTGATCCTTAATCTGATCCTTGGAACCCATAATCTGTGACCCTCGTAACCCTTATTCTGATTTTCGCGACCCTTATTCTGACCCTCTTCACCCTTGTGACCCTTAATTTCGGAGTTCTAATTTCGAGTACCAAATTTTTTTCACCAAAGGTTGATTTGGATTTTTATAATATAGACAGATAAAATAAATAATTCATCAATTCTAAATAAATCCTCGATTAGAATCAAATAAACGGTTCATTTGTTTCGAATGAAGTTTATTTTATCCGAATGAACCATCTCACTGGATTGGAAAAATTAGGAAATTATTAAGATACAGTTCTTGTAGAGAATTTTTACCCTCTAAACCCAGTAGTTTCAGCAGTATTTGTGAAACAATCAATTACAGGAAGTCTAAAAAATTTTCGTGAGTTTCTCTGTGGGTTTTTTTATTCATTCGTTGATTTTTCGGTCACGAAAATACGCCACAAGGGTTTTTGCATTGGACAGATATTATTAAAGGGGAAAAGTTTGACGAGAAATATTTTGTTAATATTTTTGGCAAACTGATTTTTTTCATTGTCGTTCATTGCCTTCAGGGAAATAATGTGTCAAATGAAATTTGAAATTTTACATTTTTCCATTTGTTTTAACAAAATTTTTATTGGACATTGGTAACCTCATATATATGGTTATTTATTTCAATGAAAACGTTTTAAGTGTATGAAATAAATAATTAATTCTCAATAAATTGTCTGTTAGAAGCAAATGAGCGATCTATTTTCTCTCGATATTATAAAAATCCAAATCGATTTCTGGTGATGAAAATTTGGTACGCGAAATTAAGACTTCAAAATTAAGGGTCACGGGGGTCAGAAATGAAGGGTCAAAATAAGGGTCGCGAAGGGTATAATGAGTGTCACGAGGGTCATAAAGATCAGAATAAGGATCATGGGGACCGTATGGGAGTCATATGGGGGTTGGTGAGCGAAGCGAGCGGGGGGGCGTAGCCCCCTTGTATGTAAATAAAAACGCAATTTAAAAATCAAGTTCAGGGTTGAATAAATTATTTTATTTGATTCGAATAAAGTTCATTTCGTTCAAATGGAGCTTTTTCCTGGATTTCTAAACAAGATTTTTTCACATTTTTTTTCTAGGTCCACTAGTTTCTAAGAATTTTCTTAACCCAGTCTTCCCAGTGGAAGAAAATTCTCTCAATTATTTTGCTAAATTTCCTGAAAAATAATCGAAAAACATCAAGAAACAATTGTCTTAGAGAAGTTATTTTCTCTCTAAACCCATTAGTTCCGAAGATGTTTGACAAACAATCAATTAGAAAAAGTGGAAAAAGTTATCGATCTCCTGGAGAAGATCACCCATCTCAACTGGATCACCCATCTCAACTGGGATCATCCTCTCCCTAACTTTTCAGACCGCATCAGCCGCTACCCCTCCCCAAACAGCCCAATGACTCATCACCTTTGATCCCCAGTCCTAATCCCCTCCCAAAAGCCAAATCACTCTCGAATAAGGCCTTCAATGCCACCAACAACGACTCCGTTCTCATCATCACTATGTCATCTGCCCTATCCTCAGATGCCTGTCTCGATTTTAAAGATCAAAATCTAAAATTGATTTTCAATGCAACCTAATGTCAACGGAAACATGCTCGTGGAATTTGTTCTCAACCTTCTGTAAATTATTGTCAATAATAATTAATTTAGAAGTGGCTGATGACAGAATTTCATAGACAAATGACTGTTCTTCGTTTTCGAGATTAGAATGAAAATTAAAATCTAAAAAAATCAGAAGGAAAAAATGAAAATTCTCTGACAAAAATATGGAAATATTCTTTCAATTTATTGATATTTGAAGAATATATGCATCAGAATTTTTCTGATTTCCATTTTTTTTTCTTGGAATCATTGAACAGTATTGGTATTCACAGTTTTTATTAATTTTTTTATAAAACTGCGAATTTTCAATGACGAAAATTCTTGAAATTTCACCCGAAAATTTCCAACAGTGGAAGATAAATTTTAAATGGAAGGAAATGTCCCGAACACATCCTTGTTGAATTTGTGCTCAATCGTCTGACTAATTTGGGGGTCAGGAGTCCGAATCTGATGTTTTTAGACCCTGTTCGTATGTATGTATGTATGTATGTGCGTGTGTATATGTGTATGTGACCGATTCAGTTTTTTCACGATAACTTCAAAAATAAAATTATCTGAATCAATCGAATCTGGGCTAGAAATATGCGTTTTTATGTTATACAGACCGAGTTCGAAGATGGTGTCGATTGTGCTTTTAGTTTTTGAATTATTCTCAAAATTTGGCCCAAGGTTGGTCCAATGTTGGCACAAGGTTGGCGCACGGTAGGCCCTTATGGGGGTCTTATGGGAGTTTTATGGGGGACTTACGGGGATTTATGGGGGCCATATAGGGGTCTTATGGAGGTTTATGAAGGTGATATGAGGGTCTTATGGGAGGTTTATGAGAGTCATATGAGGGGGGTTGCCAGGGGGCTGCTAGGGAGGATTGCTAGGGGGGTTGTTAAGAGGATTGCTAGGGAGGGTTGTTATGGGGGGTTGCTATGGGTAGCGTCCCCTGATCTTTCAGCGACTCTTGAATATGAGGGTCTTAAGAGAGTATTATGGGGGGTGATAAGGATGATAAGGGTAATGAGGGTCTTATGGGGACGTATATCATCAGTTAATGGCAAAGTGCAATGAAAAGGCAATGTCCATTCGGAAGCATATTGCAAATTCATTAGCAAAAACAGGCACTATAATTGACACAATTGAAAGCAATTGCCCACTTATTTTTCTTTAAATCGAGTTCAATGTCACTCTCCTGAAAATTGTCACTGAACAGTCCCCGAAATTTCAATACTTTTCTTGATACTTTCTTGAATACTTTCTTTTTGATAAAAATCACAAGACAAGAAAAGGTCACCATGTTTTTGGAAATTAGTGACGATTTTCTGTTTTGGAAAGTTAGTGAATGTCACTAAAAATTAGTGACAAAATCATTGAATTCCGGAATTCTCCTCGTTTTGAATGTTACAATCGCAAATGCCTAAAAATTAGGGATGGAGGATCATTGAAAATCTGTCACATATCCCTGAACATAAAAACTTTTTTTTTCTATGCAGGTGAAATATATTCACTTGCACAGAATTTCTTTTCTTAAATTTTTAATTAATCCAGTAGCGAAGCGGTAAAACGATTAAAGTCGATTTTGCCTATTGCTCAGTTTTCAATGAATATCTCGGAATTCAAGGTAGATAGCAAAATCTTCGTTAAACCTTTTTTGTAGAGCGAATTGAGCGCTACAAAAAAGGTCTGTTTGGTGAGGAACTAGGTTTAGGGTGGATGTAGGAGAAAAATGTGGAGGGAGATGCTGGAAAATTAATGATGACACTAATTATAAAAATATCACTATTTATTCGAGGGATCAAGCCAGGTCGTTAAATAACTTCTTTGTACACTCTTTGGTATTAAATTTCACTGTTGAGTATCTTAAAATCACTGCTGATTGTCTGCAATTTTAATAAAGTTGAATCACTGATAATAGTTGAATTTCGACTGATAAAACTGAGGTGATGTACTGAACGAAACGTTGATCTTACAAAGACTGGTGATGTACTTGGTTACTAGTGAGCTAGGTGAGGTTCAAATTGCTACTGTACTCAAATTGCTACTGTACTAAATTTGGGGGTTGTCACGATCGTCTGACCGCTCAACCGAAGGTTCCCGATGATACTCGAGTTGAATGTTCTGGAATTTTAGTCGCATTTCTAACAAGGTCATTACAAAAATTTCGATATCTCCCTTAGATTTAGAGATATTCCTCGAAAGCTCAGCTGAGAGCTAAGTCCACTTTCTACCACTTCGCTTTTGAATTGCAAGTTCAATGAAGTTGGAGAATTCTCGACTTTCTGCTGATCAAAAATGTAGAATCCCATTGAATATCCAGTGGAATCTGAAATTTGTCAAATCGAGTTCATTTCACTCTCCTGAAAATTACTGATAAACTATCCCTGAAGTTTCAATAGTTTCTTGCCAGTCTTGTTCACGCTGCATCAAGCAACAGCCGGTAAAATCCACTAACCGACTACCGACAAGACTCTGATCTGATCCCATCGCTACTGCCACCAGTGGCGCCTTCCAGAGCCTCCACCTGCTCCATCGCTATTATCACCGTTCCCAAAAAAATCCAACTACCCCAACAAAACCATCAAGACCGAGCCCATGAAATTCCTCCAGCGAAGATCGTCAAACATTCAACCGAATTAAAAGAAAAAAAAGAATCAGTCAACTCGACATCAAAACCCGGTGCTTTCGTTACAGTAAAGCAACACCCCAAGGCTCCACGCGCCTGCTAATCCTGACGTAATCGAAAGTTGGTCACACGATACCTCCGTACAACATCTCGAATATCCTATTCCGCGTTTTCTCTGGGTTTACCTTTTGTTTTTCATCTCAATTCGATAGTCGTTTTTTATTCTATCAAAAAACCAGTGAAGCGGAGACGACAATTGCGTCGTCGGCATTCTGATCGTGTGGAGCACGCGCCAGGGGTAACCAATACGGAGGCGTAATAGCGTCGCCGGTGTCCAAGAATAGATCATGTGGTTTGCGGATTTTTTTTTCTTGGTTCTCCGTCTCTCTCTCTCTCTCGAGCTTTATTTCTGGAGGGAGTGATGGAAAATGAAATGATTTTGAAACATTTCTGGATTATTTCGGTTTTATCTTCTAAGCAGAGGGGTCTGAGGGAAAATGTCAGAAGAGATTTTTTGTGGGTAATTTTATGACCTAGACAAATGGTCTTGTGACATTTTTTGATAGACCCGTTCGATCATGAGATATTCGCAGAATAGTCTGAACTAGCTGGAGATATATATTTGAAATAATGAGGAGGGGGGTGAAAAAGACTCTCTTCAATCGTCAATAGATCGAGAATGGCTGATTGGAATTTGGAGATTTTTTCTTTCATTTTCAAGGTTTTTTCGAGCTTCAAAATGAGAACTGACTCGTCCAAATCGTATCATTTGGTCAGGAGATGTGGGAGATCAAAGACGGTTTGTCCCATCGGACTTCCCTCAATATTCGTTGCTTATTCTTGCGGTATCTCGAAACCTAAGGGATTCATCGGAAAATGTTGGAGGACCTCTTTTGTAGAGAATTTGAGAGCCTATCGAAAACGCCCTCAAACATTTTTTTAAGGCCCCTCCTGTTCAAAAATATCTTCAATATAAAGTAAACAAAATTTTTTAACTCGTTTCATCCACTGGAGATGAATCGTCATTCACTCTTTCGAGAATAACCCCTAGAACCCATCTGCAAATGCCCGGAAGTGCCTTTCACCTAAAATTAGAACAAGAATAATTGATACCTCCAAAAAAATAAAACGAAATTTTAACACATTTTTACCTGAACCTAGTAGATCTACCAAAAAATGTTTCGGAGCCTTTTTTATAGCCTTTGAAATTCTCCACAAAAAAGTTTATTTGACATTTTTTTCTAAATCCTGTCCCTCAGAATTTCCCCTCTTCCATCACCGCTCCCTTCATTCGCTGATCATCATCTCTCCATCGAAATTATCTCCCCAACTAAAACCCACCTGGAAGTTCCCGCAAGGAGATTTCCCCCAAAATTAAAATATGAATAATTGATATCTTCAAAAACAAAACAAATTTTTACATCGGTTTCCCTACCAAAAAAACTTCATTCACTATTTCGGGAATATCTTCAAACTTAGTAGATTTACCAAAAAACATCAAAAACCCTTTTTCATAACCCTTGAAATTCCCCACAAAAAAGTTCTTCTGACATTTTCCCCTAATTCCTTTCCCACCAGAGAAATTCCCAAACCAGCGCAAACAATTTTTAAAATTACCTTCATCTCATCAACTTTCCTTTCTTTCTCTAATTATCATCCCCTCCATAATGACCTCATCCACCCTCAAGACCCCTTCTCCCCGGAAGTGCCACCTTTCTCCCAGAATTAGAGTCCAAATAATTGAATTATGAGTGTTCAAGCCACCTACGAGTTCACGCTTATGTTCGTGAGTCCGTGTCTCCTCGTCGTTTTCTACGTCGTGGGACGATCCTGGGGGCAGGTCTATATAAACCGCAGACACCGCCCGAGAGACTTCGAGTCATCGAGTGGCGTTCGATAAAGTCAGTGCTCCCTCCGAGAAATCCCGATTTTTTTTTCATTTCAAGCCGATTTTCGTTCTATTCCAAGACCACTCGAGGGTTTTTTTTAATCAAAAGGACAGGATGGAAACAGTGGTGAAGGTGAGCCGAACGGTTACCGGTGGTGTTTACCGTATTTTTATGAAAGGTGCAAGACGCGTTCTAGCCGCTATACCCCTTCTCGGGTTTTACGCGGATGAGGTTGATGATACAACTGATAAATCAGTCACGGTAATGGGATGTTACTCTGGCATGCTTGAGTTTTTGGATCGATTTTGTTGAGGGGTCGATGGTCTCGGCGACAACTGTTGCTTCTGGATGGTTTTAATTCTGTTTTTTCTCTGTTATTAACTAATTAATCTTTCATAAGGGGGAGTTTGATTTGAAAGGGAGATAATTGTGGGGATTAATGACTAGGGGGTTCCTAATCCTCTTTGTTTTAATGGGGTGATTATCTTCTAGTGATCATTAACGATTTTTAACTCTTTCCGACGCAAAAATCTTCATTTATTACTTCGAAAAAATCGATGAATCTAGTGCATTTATCAAAAAACGTCCGAGAAACTTTTCACAGCGCTTGAAATTCCCCACAAAAAAGTTCTTCTGACTTTTCCTCCTAAATTCTTTCCCTCCAGAGAAATTTCCAAAAAACTGCAAACAAATTTTGAAATTCTTAAACTTCTTCTGAATGGTTTTAATTTGGATTTTTTCTCTGCTATTAATTAATCCTTCATAGGTGGGGATTTTGAATTTGAATGGGAGATAATTATGGGAATTAATGACAGAGGGGCTCGTAATCCTCTTTATTGTAATGGGGTGATTATCTTTTGGCGTTCATTAACGATTTGTCATTGATTAATCCCGTGCAATAGAGAAATGAGTGGATTTTTTTTCGTGTGCTGTGTAATTGATTGTCTTTGGAGTAAACGAACAATTATCGTAATTAGTGCATTCAACTCATCTAATTGAATTGAATTGATTGATTGAAATGACATGAATGGAATCGCCATTTTTTGGTGTGCCTCTTCCTCAATTTATTTCGATCTGTTTTCATTTTTTGCTCTCGTACCCAAACCAAGAGAATAATCTGATAATAATCCGCTGATTAATATGTAGACTTTATGTCACGAAATACTATGTACATAACAAATGCATTTTGATGTTGCATATGACCGGAATTTTATGACGATTACCGTAGACATGTATGGACCCGTCTAACGCATGTTAAAAATAGCCAAAACGAACTGATACCAATGTTCCATGGCGTTTCTTTCACTCATCCAGACATCGATGCAACGAGTAAAAAATTCCATAGCAAATTCGGGAAATTTAGAGAATATTTTAAAGAGTTCCTTTTTTATGCCAAACGTTCTTGTAGAGAATTTCATAAGCTACAGAAAACGTCTCTTGACATTCTTCCCTAGACCCACTTATTCCGGAGAAACTACTGATATTTTTTTAAATATTATCTTTTGAAAAATATGTATGGAATAAAATAATATTGTATTTTTAAATGGAACATTAGAGAAAATATGACTACGTAACACAATTCAGGGAACTTTTTTAGTTTAGGGTCAAAATGTCCCAAGGGGCAAACGACCCTTAAAACTACTTGACCCTCAACTGGGAATATCCTCAAGGGTCGTGTGACCTTCAACACCATTGAATCCTTCGAAACCATTGGGGTTTTTACCCTTGAGACCATGCGACTTTCAACTCCAAACGTTCTCAGTGATTGCTCGACCCTGAACTCCAGTCATCCCTAAGGATCGTTAGACCCTTATCTCCAATCGTCCTTAAGGGTTGCAAAACCATTTGAACATCAACTCCAAATGTCCTGAAGGGTCTTTTCACCTCCAAGACCACAACCCTCACCTAAAAACTTCCTTGAGGATGTTTTGACCTTCACAACTATTTGATCCTCAATTAGAACGTCCTTAAAGGTCGTTTAATCCTCAAGAATACTTGATCCTTAATTAGAAAGGTCCTTCAGGGTTGTTTGACCCTCAATTCCAAACGTCCGCAAGGCAGAGATCGGCAATAATCATTAATTCCTCAATATTTTTAGAAATAATTCCAATTATCACCCTGAATTGTCAATTGGTATTCTCAATTTTCCGATTATTCCATCAATCGGTAATCACAACAAAAAATTATGCATTAAATTCTCAATCGGCAATCAGTATTGGGGTATGGTCGATGAATAAAAATATCAGTAATCGGAATTACTAAGAGATTGATTATTATTCCAATCAAGAATGAGAACTGCAAATTAATTCGTTGTTCGAATAATCATTAATCAGAATGGGCAATTATGTGATTATCGAACCAGTCATCAATCATCACAGAAAACTGATCGATTCTTCAATCCATAAATAATTAATAATGTACATTTCCTAATTATTTTCATAATTGTTCCTTCAAAACCATCCAAACGTCATTGACTCTGTAAACCCTGAAAAATGATTTGACCAACAACAAGAAAGGTCCTTAAGGGTCGCTTGACCCTCAAAACATTTGACTCTCAATTGGAAACGTCTCGAAGCGTTCTTTGACTCTCAAAGTCATTTAATCCTCGACTGAAAACATTCTTAAGGGTTATTTGACCTTCAAAATATTTGACCACCAACACCAAACGTTCTTAAGGGTCGTTTGACCTTCAAAAATCTCTTTATCTGCATCTATAGCAAAAAAAATTAAAATTTTCGGAAAACAACCAGAGCGAAAACCTCCGAACTTATCTCCCGTCATCCGCAACTCTCCTACCCACGTATCCCCCTCGCAAAAAACAAGAACCACTGTTTCTTTTCGCGACAGCATTGCACGATTTCATGGAACAGTGAGCGTGGGCCGCCACAGGTGACACGCTTGCAAACATTTTATCTCGGCATCATGCATCGGTGGACACCGCAATATTTTTTTTTTTCACGTATCGCCAATACAACCCCACGCTTGTTGTATCGGCGTTGGCAAACGGAAATAGGCTTGTTGCTGCTCACCGATCGAGACGGAAGGGAGACAGGGAAACATTTGCACGGAAATGCAGTCGACAGTGTTGGATGATAATAAAAATAAATGAATAAATTACGGGGGATTGAATTAACCGAGGGATCTGGGGCGGCGCCAACGGCGCAAGATGCTGGTGTCAGACCGGGATCGGTTATTTTCATTTCGGGGGATTGATAAAGTCTCTTTCATCAGTCAGAGAAGATGATTGCAGCATTCTTGATTGTTACGTGGCTATCTCAGTTATGAGTGGTTTCCACGAAAATTGTCACTCAACCTTTTATGTAGAGGAGAACATTCCCTACAAAAAAAGTGCAGGGACATTTCTTTCTCAAATGGCTCATTATTGAGATAATTGAAGAAAAAAGTCGATACATTTTGAGTTGGGGGTCAAATTGTCTCAAGGGCAAAAGACCCTTTGAGATGTCTGGGATGAAGGATTAAAGGATCCATTCTAATTAGTTTGCTCTTAATTAATCCTTTGTACCCCCAATTCCATTTGGCCCTTAATTCCAAACGTTATTGACGATTGTTTGACCATCAAGTCGAAAAGTCCTTAAAGGGTCATTTCACCCTCAAAACCAGGTGGCCTTCAACTAAAAACGTTCCGAGAGGTCCTTGGACCCTTGAAAACCATTTTACCTTCAGGTTTTTAAGGATCGTTTGACCCTCCGGACCCTTCGGCACCCAACTCCTGATATCATTACAGATCTTTTGACCCTCAAAAACCTTTGAATCTCCACCAGAAGCTTCCTCACGACTCGTTTGACCGTCAAATCTAGTTGACCCTCAACTAGGAACGTACCGAGTGATCCTTTGATCCTTAATAACTATTTCATTTTCAACTAAAACCGTCTTTGAGGGCCATTTGACCCTCAAAACCATTTTATCTTCAATTAGACAGGTTTTTAAGGATCGTTTGACTCTCAAGATCCTTCGACACCCAACTCCTAACATTCTTACGGGTCTTTTGACCCTCAAAAACCTTTGAATCTTCACCAAAAGCGTCCTCAAAAATCGTTTGATCCTCAAAAACCTTTGAACCTCAACTAAAAACATCTTATGACTCGTTTGACCCTCAACTAGGAACGTCCCGAGTGATCCTTCGACCCTTAATAACCATTTCCCTCTTAACTAGAAACGTCTTTTTGAGGCCTACTGGACCTTCAAAACCATTTCATCCTCAACTAGACAGATTCTTAAAGATCGTTTGACACGCAAGGCCCTTCGACACTCAACTCCTAACAACACTACAGGTCTTTTAGCCCTCAAAAACCTTTGAACCTCAACTAAAAACGTTCTCACGAGTCATTTGACCCTCAAAAGCCCTTGAACCTCAACTAAAAACATCCTCACGAGTCACTTGATCCTCAAAAACATCCACTCGAAAGGTTTTCAAGTGTCATTAGACCCAACATCAAAAGGCCTTTCTCATACAGAACAGACTTCCCTACGAAAAAACATCCATCAGGAAATCCCCCCAAAACTGCTCATCAACATACCTAATTAATAAAACCACTCTCATAATCTCCACCAGAACCCCAACTAACCCCTGAAATTCGTTTCCAGGGAGGTGAGGAAGCCGAGACAAGCCCAGCAGAAGAGAAATCAACCCCAGCGAGTCCAACGGAGGCAGTACCCCCAGCAGACCCAGTGGAGCCAGCCACCCCAGCAGTAGCAACAACCAATGACAAGAATGAGGCATCCTCAACCCCTGCCCCCACTCCCGTCCCGCTCGAGGCACCCAAAGACGATGAGAAAGCCGATAAAAAACCCGAGGTCAGTCAAGTGCAGGCCGCAATAGTAGAGCCAATGGTAGAAGTCACATCCAAGTCCCAGCCAATCGTAACAGCGTCTATCATTGAGAGGAAAACCAGTGAGGACTTCCCGTCCCACCTTCCATCGAGTCCACCCCCGACACCCATTGACCCATCGCCCTTACAGCAGGCACAGCAATCAGCTGCCCATGCTAATCAACTTGCTGAAGCACTCAAATTGCCAGCTGTGTCAATAGTCCAGACCCAGTGTGATAACGATTCGAATAAAGATGTTGATGATGTAATCGTTAAGACTGATATCAAACATTCAGAGACGAATGAATCATCGACCGAGGATGATAAAGAGCTTGTGGTAATGTCTGAGGAGGGTCCAGTGCCAGTAACACCTGTTGATGAGGTTTCTAGTGTTCCTGAAGTGGCTGGCGGTCCGAAGGAAATTCTCCCAGAGCCAGAGCCTGAGGTAATCGAAGAGATAGTGATTGAGGAGGTGAATCAAGTGGAGGAGAACATCCCTGTGGAGGAGGTCGAGGTGGAGGTGATCGAGGAGCCTGACGTTCTGGTGTCACCACCACCACCACCACCACCAACAGATGAGATTGAAATTGTCGAGGAGATTGAGACTAAAGAGGAAGTTCCTCCACCCCTTCCAGAGTCCCCCATTCCAGTTCCCAAAGCTTCCTCAGAACTCCTCAACTTCATGTCCTCACAGATATCAGACACTCCACCTCTGTCTTCGATAATCGATTGTGCTGCTGTACCACAGGAGACTGATAGCCCACAGGATAAATTGGAGAAGACTGATGAGACTGAAGTTATTGAGACTAACGAAATTACAAATGAAACAGACAAACCACAAGCTATTGATTCTCAAGATGTCGATGATTTACCACCACCAGTTGATGATTATTCAGAGAGTAAACATGATGATAGCCTTCTCACACCACCACGCAGTCCCAGCCCCTCGTCACTCCCATCACCCTCTGATGAGTCCTCAAATGTTAACGATAATAACAGCATTAACAATGATAGAACAGAAACAATTAATAACATCAATTGTCATAACAATGTCATTGATAAGGAGGATAGACTTGCTGATAACAACGTGGATAAGATGCAGTTTCCATTAAATTACGCAGACATCGTGAAGAAAGACCAGGTGATTAATTATGAAAAAAATGGAGATTATCCTGGCATGTGTTGGAGGCACCAAATCAAAGAATTTTGTTTATTGATAATGAACGATTCTGAGAATTTTCTGGCATCGTAAGCTCTGATAAGAACCTGCTGTACTATGTGGTGTAGTCTACCAATTAATGTGGGTCACTCTGAGGTGGACCCAACTTCTGACTCATCTCCAACATGTCCGTGTGTTTTGTGGGGGATGTACTGTTGGGGCCCACGATTATGGGGTTTTCCATGGGGTTCAATGTTTATCCATTCATTGGGGGGGCATTACTACCCCTGGGGACTCATGGGGCCTCGACATTAACATCTGCTGGGGTTTCGTCCTGTTGGGGAGGAGGGGGTGGGACTCCTGGGGGTGATCCTTCTCCTAGATACCTTGTGTTGTTTTACCTCTCGGTTTTCTTCACCATTATTAACAGTTTTTTCAGTTCATGTAGATGAGAGTTCGAGGTGCTCACTGATAGACGAGTTTATTATGTGTTTTAGGTAGTTGGGGGGAGGTTCAAGTGCTTTTTTGTGTAAATCTCATGATTTTATTTTGGTTGATAAATTATTTAGGGCTTATGATGTTTTTTTGAATATTTTTTTTTATCAATATCTTATAAGTTTTCAAGTGATAGTTTCTTTTTTTTTCAAGTCATCAAATGTTGGGAGTAGAATAGCATTCATTGGGATCTTTTGTTTGTAAATTAGTTTGAGAATTTAATTCAAGGGAAAAAGCATCATTCAATTTTTCAAAGGACTTCACATAGTTTTTAAAATTATTTATCGACTCCTGATAGTTTTTTCCAGTTGATAAGCCACAGTTTCAATTTTTTTTCTTTTTATCAAATGTGAAAAAAGTTGAATCCGTCTAATCTTTTATGTAGGGATTTTTTGAGAGTTTGATTTGAAAATATTATTCAATTTTTGAAGAATTTCTGATTCTTTCTTTCTATCGTTTATAAACTTTTTTTCGTCTCTCTTTTGTTTCATTTTTTCAATGACTTTTGATGTTTCTCTTATGATTTAGCATCTCATAATAATTATTTCAAATCAAAATATCGTTAGTTTTATTTTATTTATTTTTTTTTTTTTTCAAATTTTCAAATGTTAAAGAAGACGTCAGGGGAGACTACTATCAGTTTTAAAAATCGTGGGTGATTAGAGTGAGATTCCTCATGCATTGAAGATCGATTATATACGTCGAAAAACGAATAATTAGTGCAAAAATATTGAGTGTTTGTTGTTCGTTTGCCACGCACACGCTTAAAATGTTAAAAATAGTCCAGGACCTCCAATTTTTGAGCTATAGAGTTTTTTTTTCAAAATTTTTGGAAAAAACTGTACAATAACAATTACGAATTAGTTTTTTGAAATTCGACTCCTATACAGCTAATTTTGTTTTGTTTAATATAAAAATTTGCGCCATTAATGTAAAATAGACAAAACGGTTATCCTTGAGGACAAACAGAACCCCTGTGTTTATATGAACTTTTAGAATTGTATTTTCTTCTGTAATTATTACTTTTTATTTATGAAAATAGTTCATTGACTCAACAATGCAATGCTCAATTAGATAAAGTAATTTCATAGATAAAAATTATTAATTGTAAGAGAAAGCATAATTGTAAAAGTTCATATATACACAGGGCTTCCGTTTCCCCTTAAAATATGTTAAATATATTCTCGATTCTTTCAAAACCATTTTTTGGGCTATTTTACATGAATGGTGCTATTGTTTCTTTGAAAACAAAAATGAAATTAGCTGTGTCGAAGTCGAATTTCAAAAAACTAATTCGTAATTGTCATTGCGCACATTTTTTCAAAAATTTTGAAAAGCTAACCTCTGTAGCTCAAACATTGGAGGCCCTAGACTATTTTTAACATTTTAAGCTTCTGCGGGTCAAACGAAGAATAAACAATCATTTTTTTGCAATAATTATTCATTTGTAGCTATACATAATCAATCTTAAATGCATGAGAAATCTCATTCCAGTAACCCGCAACTTTTAAAACTCATAGTAGTTTCCCCTTAATACTTTACTCACATAAAAATAATTTTCATTTGCGAATCAGTCGGCTGGAAAATTGAATTTTTATATTTATAGTTATCTAGAATTCATCCTCACTTCATTAAGAATATCAATTATGGTCAAAAATCGTCAAATTATCATAAAAATCAGAAGATTTTCATTTCCAATTGCTCAGTTTGCATCTTAAAAAATACTTTTTAATGAATTAATTTGGAAAATTCTTTAATTTTGAATTAATTTATCGCACTTGAATCTCTTCAAAATGTATTAAGTGCTGATTCCCTGTGTTTGCATCCTCTAAATTGTAATAATAGCATTCTGCAATCGTCAGCATGTGCCTTGTGGGAATCACGTACGATGTACATAGAAATTAACAATTTAAAGGACAATGAGCAATGTGTTGGGCTGCTTATGTCTTGGCATGCAGGGAGCAGCAATCCTAGAGTTAGAATTTTTGTGGCTCTTTGGTGATGAATGGGAGGAATAATGAGAGTTTTGTGTGTGAACAGAGCATAGCCGAGCCGGAGGCACCAGTCGAGAAGGTCAGCGAGGTGACGACAGAAAAAATCGAGGAAGCCCCCAAGAGCCCTCCACCATCTGTTCCAACTGAGGTTTCTGCACCTGCACCACCTGTCATCACTGAGGATGTTGCATCAGTCATCAAAGTATGTTTCATTTATGGGAATATTTTAATCATTCTGATTATTCATTCTCATTATTGAAGGGTAGAAAACTAAATTTTATTTTGCAGAAACTTTTCTTCCTTTATTTATTTATTTTTATTCTGCTGAATTATTACGGAATTTTTTATGGTATATTTGAGATTTTTTACTGTACAAATTTAATTTTTAATGAATAATCATTTTAAAAAATGGTGAACAATGATGATGAGGCTTTTGCATTTTTAAAGCAAGTATTTAGTTGAATTTAAGGTCTTATCCAGAAAAAATACTTGAAGTCAATTCTCTAAACTTGTTCAAAATTTTATGGTTTTCTAAATCATAAAAAAAGTTGATAAAAAATTTTAATTAATTTTTTGGCGAATTTAAACAAAAATTTTAATTGTCAAATAATGTAGAACAGATTTATCATTGGGTTTTCTTTTGAAATCGTTCGTTCATTCAAGTTATTTTGATATTAAAGAATTGTTTCTTATTTTTTCAATGAGGATTTCGCACTTTTAATTAACAAAAAAAACATGTGGTTTATTTTATGAAAAAATTATTTATGACAAAATAATTGGAATAATTTGTACTTTTGTATTGCATTTTCTGATTTTTTCTCCACAATTTTTACGTGATTTTGTTATTGTCTTTGTTAATTGTTAAAAAAATGATCAGAAATTTTTGTGAGAATGAAGGGTTTAGGGTTATTTAAAAATTTATCAAGTGATGATCGCCATAAGGCCTGTAAATCGCCGAGCGATTACAGGTCCTCGAGACTAACTAGCCCAAGAAGACTACAGAGCGAGGGGCCATCTGATGAAAATTCAAATCACAAAACCAATCCCAACTTTTAATTCATAAAAATTCATGAACTAATTTTCTACTTTCCTTCCAGGCCATCGAGGAAATTGACATTAACGAGAAGGCAGTCGCAGCGGCAGTGAACGAGAACATTGAGAGTGTCAATACGAATGTAAGTTCAACTAAAAACTATTCAAATTTTGATATTGAAGTTGTAAAACTGTTGGGGTCGTTTAAAAATTAAACGTTTCAATTTCATTTGTCCCATTTTTGGGGAAAATTGCTTGAAAAAAATTTCGAAACATTTCTTTGTAACGACAAAAAATCGACAACAAAACTATTTTTCTTCATATTCTCTTGTAGATAATTATATAATAACAAGAGATACGTTAAAACGGTCTAGATAAAATAAAACATTCCTGTGAATAACCATAAAAAAAAGAAACAAAAACTGCATAAATGGAGAAAAATTCAACAGGAACGAAAGTTCAAATAAAAATACTTTAAATTTCGATATGAAGATTTTACTTATAAAACTGTTGAAGTCTCGGATAAAACGATCCAGTTTTGTTTATCATATTTGTGTGGGAAATCCCCTGACGAAAATGTGGAAACCATTTCTTGTGAAGAAAAATTTCTAGACAAAACAGTTTTTTGCTCATATCCTCTTGTAACTAATTACGTAATTAACAAAAGATATGTCAGAACTGTCCAGATAAAATGAAGCTTTCCTGTCAATAATCATAAATAAACAGAAAATAGCGAAGTAAATATGAAAATACTGTATAAGTCAAGAAATTTCCATCGAGTTCAACAAAAACTTCAAATTTTGATATACTGAAGGGGTAAAATGTTGGAGTCGAATCCAACGTTCCAATTTCGTTCATAATTTTTGTGAAAAATTTCTTCATGAAAATGTCGAAACATTTTTAAAGAAAATAATTCCAAATAAAACTATTTTCTGTATATTTCCTCGTAATCAATTACATAATTAACAAATATGTCAGGACTGTCTAGATAAAAGGAAATTTTTCTGTCAATAATTACAAATAAAGTAGCAATTATTATTACATAATTATAATCCGAGAAAATTTTTAGTCTCTAATTCCCAATTTCTGTCATTTTTTTAATTCATTCTATGAAAAGGGAAGGAGAGAAATCGAATTTACGAGTATTCTTCCATTATTCGAAAAATATATCGATTTTAAAACTTTCCGGAGACATTGAAAAATTAATTTATTTAGTTCTACCGCCCACTTTTTTGCAAATTTTGAATTTCTTATGGTTCAAATATTGATATCCCTCTAATACTTAAAGAAAATATCCATTTTCTAGTCGATTATCTCTTTCTGATTCTGTTTTTCATTTCCTGTTCGGAACAATAATTAATCAATTTAATAATAATAATAATATAAATTAAATAAATGGAAATGAGTGAGAAAAAACTACAAAATAAATGAAGAAAAATACATTGACTCAAAAAGTTTTACAACTTTACTCCCAACGATCAAACTCTGTAGTCATCATTAATTAATATAAATTATCATCCACAGGAAATAATTGCCGACATGAATCACCAAAACACCCTGAAGGAATAAGCGCCGCTAAACGAATTTGTATTTTGGGAAGAAGAAACTTTTTTTTTCTCGTTAAAGCCAAAAAAAAAGTATATTATATAGATATGTATATTTGGACCATTCCTGCAAACTAAACTGAATAACAATTTCTTTCGTTAATGAGCAGCAACAGCAAAAACACTGAGGAAAACACCAACAAACCCATGATAAACTGATGTTGTTGAACATCGACCAAGGGCATAAGAACCAATTCTTTCGTTTTTAATTATAAAAAGTATAAATTTTATTTCAAAATTCGTAGGGCCTATTAATTGTACAATTCGACAGGCAGGGGTGGTGGAGAGATTTTCATTTCCAAAATTATCAATTAATAACAACTCATTTTTATTATTAATTCACCAGTGAAGTTTTTAAATGTAAACAATCGATTTGTCGTTAGGGAAAAAGGTGGAAAGGCATTTTTTGTTGGAAATTTTATTCTTTACAAAAAAAATCTTTTGACATTTTTCCTTAAACAGTTAACGAAACCCCCAAATGAACTTATTACGTTGAACCTTCACTAGAATTCAAACGATTGAAAGAAAAAATGGATAGGCAACAAAAATACAGCAGGCGATGAGGTAATTTCACGAGTCAACATCTCCCCAAACAATTGACTGAAATTAAAACCACGAATAACATCGGTTGATCCTCGATAAGGATCAATCCCTGCAGATTTAAAAAGACGAAAAAAAAATATGTAGAAATTTTTAAAGTGTCATTAATTGTTATTAAGATAATTCTAATGGGAAATAAAAAAATTATTAATGTAGCAATGAGACGAGCGATAAAATTCGTGGGCGAAAGAATTAATTAATTGAAAGAGCTGATTGTAAGTGTGTTTTGTTCAGTTGGCTTAATCATCGTATTTACCTCATAAAAAAGAAAATACTCATAAGAATAATAAGGTGAATACGAGCGAGTGAATTGAATACCCTTGGTGTCAATAATTGCCACGAAGAATGATCAATGATCGAGGGAGTTGAGAGGATAAAGGGCGTGAGTGGAATTTTTTTTGTAAGTAAGAAACGAAATATGTGTGAGAGACTGAATGAGGCAATTATCGATTGATAAGGATTGATGAGTGAAGGGTACTGAGCCAATACGTGACACACTGCATTAATTATCATTTTTTCGTGCTCGTGGAATGAACACTCGATCTAATAACTTCTGTTTTTAAATTTTTAATTACGTAGAGATGGTTGAAGGAGATTAGTAAGAAAGTGTTTCCATTATTTCGCGATTGTCTCCCAATTATTGAGTTTAGGAGAAAATGTCATTTTTGTAGATTGTGAAATTCTCTACAAAAGAAGTCTTCTGACATTCTCCCCTAAACTCAATAGTTTAGGAGAAAATTACGAAATAAATTGCAGCCTCGATTCACCAAGAGAAAATCCTCAAAAAATCTACATCCCACAATTTCGCCAATATCTTTGAAAGCAGTGGGTTTACGAGAAAATGTCAGAAAACATTTTTTCAAGAGGATTTAATTTCCGACAAAAAATGTTTGCTGACATTTTCCCCTAAAAGCCATCCTTCCAAAGTTATTAGCCAAGAAAAATCTCCTTCTCTACTTCCCTACCGACTCGCCACTTCAAATTCTCCCTTCATTTCTCAAATTTTATTAATTTCCTTCAATTCGCAATTACAAGAAGCTGCACACTTCCACAATGCAAATGCACGCACACAAATACGAAAGAAAAATTTTTACGAAACAAACATACGATTACAGTAAGAGCAACGTAAGTGATATATAATCTAGACGTAGAATGAAAAAAAAAACGAAGTTAAAAAATCGTATGTGTAAATTCAACGTTCGAGGGGCTACTTCATTAAAGAAAAGACACTTTACCCAACGACGAAAGCCTATCGTAATTTTATGATAATCATTTAAACAAAATGAATGAAAGAAAACGAAGAAAACAACAAGTGGGAAATAACCCAAAATATCGCCTAATTAAACGTAACAAAAAATGTCAAAAAATCGATTAAATTAAAGTAACGAGACCCGCACAATATTTACCATCCCCCCGAAAATACAAAAAAGTAAATGAATAATACATTTTTCAACGTTTTTACTACGATGTTTCTACGTTTATACGAATCTTCAAGAGAGAGAGAGAAAAAAAAATGATGAAAGGAGGAGAAAAAAGATAATTAAAAAATAATTGCCTACAAACGAATTTTGTTGATAAGGGCCGTAGCTTAGATAACGCATATATGTATATGCCTCACATCGGAAAATATTTCTAAGTGTTAGAGTCTTCTTTTTTCATAATTTTTCTTTTTTAAAAATAATAAAATGAGCGATTTACTCGCATTTGCATTGATTTTAATGGATTTAATTTAACGAATAAATAAAATGATGAATTAAAATTGAATGATGATGATGATGAGGGGAGTGGAGAGGAGGGAAGGGGGAAAACAATTTTGAGGAAAAAAGTGTATAGTAAAATCTTAACTATATGGAGTTTAATTAAATATTGTCCGTAATGATATTTACAACGAAAATGGAAAAATGAAATGAGAAAAAAAAGTGATGGAAATTTCGATGTTTCGTTTGAGGAATTATCTCAAACGAGATGGAAAAAACTTTTTTAATTAAAAAAAAAATGAAAAAAATTATGATGGACCTGAGGTGCCTGTGTAGCATCGTCTATCAGCCGTCTGGGGTGTCTCCATTCCGATTATAATTCCATTTTTCAATGATTGAATGATTGATTCATCGGTCTGGGTCGCACGAGCTGATGAGTTTTTTTATTTCCTTTGTATTTTCTCCTTTTGTTCTATTCAGTTTCTTCGAGGGGTGGAGACACCCTGGACGTGAAAGTACCCAGTCTTCAGTATCTTCGATCAGCAGTTATGATAGTAACTATTCTACATTTATCTATATCCTATAATAAACTGTGAAACAAGTGTATAATGAAGTTTTTATTTATTCTTGCGGGTAATCCTGGGTCATTTTGTGTGTGGGAGATCTGACATCTCTCTATATTATGAAAATCCAAATCAATTTTTGGTGATGAAAATTTGGTACTCCAAATTAAGACTCCACAAAAAGAAATTAAGAGTCACGAGGGTCAGAGTGAGGATCATGAGAGTTAGAATAAGGGTCACGAGGGTCAGAATAAGCTCAACAAGGATCAGATTAAGGTTCATGAGGATTCGAATAAGGGTCACGAGGGTTATCGATGAGGGTCAGATCAAGAATCCAAATAAGGGTCACATGGGTCGGATTAAGCATTATAAAAGTCTGACTAAGGGTCATGTGGGTCAGAAACTAAGGGTCTATATATTTCTGTATATTATAAAAATTCAAATCGACTTCTGGTGATGAAAATTTGGTACTCAAAATTAAGACTCCAAATTAAGGGTCAGCTAGTGTTTGAAGAAAACTCAATAGTGTTGAAGATATTTTCGAAATGACATGTGAACTCATTGGGAAAAATGAATCGCAATATTGTAAATTGTTTTGTTAATAGTTACAAAACTATTAGATTCGTCTACAAAGTCAAGATATTTCAGAGGAAAATTTTATGAAAAAAACCCTTCCCATGTTCAAAATATAAACATTGATGAATGTTTATATTAAAACTTATTGAAATTTATTGCCATTACATATTTGCATTTGAAACAAATAGAATCAAACTTCTTATTTTGACTTTTTCTAATCGTATTAGAAACTATTTTTGAATATTTTGAATCCTGGAAGAATCGTGGTAATTCTTGGAGAGGAAGGAAATTGTGTAGGTTTCAATGATTTCTTTGGATTCTTCGATAAATCCCATATTGTCGGAGATATTTGCGAAATATCATGTGAATTAACTGGTAAAAATGAATTGCAATATTGAAAATTGTTTTGTTAATATTTACAAAACTTAGGTCCACCCGACAATTCGGAAGACATTTTTGAGAAAATTTTTTATAAAAAATAACCTTTCCCATCATTGAAATATAAACATTGAGAAATGAATTAATTCTTATTAAATATTTGCAGTTGCAATAAATAGAATAAAACTTTTTATTTTTACTTTTTCTATTCACGAAATGGAAAGCGCGCTCTGCGCGCCTGACAGTTTGGTAGATTTTATATCACTCATCACGTTAATATTTAAATTGATTAGAATCAGTATGTTCTCTCACGGATTCGAATTTCTATAGTATTACCAAGAAGAAATTCGTCGAAATCCATGAAAACTACAATTGAGAATTAATACATACACCGTTGGAAGTCACTAACACCAACATCACCATCAGTGATCAATATCATTATCAACAACATCAGTATCATCATTATGTATGCGATTTCTCTTTCAGACATTTAGGAATAAACCTGTGATATCTCCTGTTTATATAAGAATTCAACAATATTTTTGTTGAAAATTAGCAAACACAGATTCGTTTCAATAAAAATTTAATTTCTAACTCATAAAGGCCTCATTTGAATCAATGGAACATGTGTTCATGTTCAAAAAAACATTTATTTTAGGCAAATCAATTTAATTTAATTTAAATAAATTGGCCACATCTCAATTATTCATAATTTTCAATAAACAATTTCAGAATATCTGCTCATAACAATAGATATTCATTAATTATGTAGTAGAAACGATATCAGTTCAACGATACACTAGCAGCTTCGAGAGTTTTTATGAAGGAATCCAGCTCCTCTCGATTCATTTCGATTCCCAAAATTTCTTCCTCGCCTTTTTCTTTCACTCTGAGATCCAGCTGGAGGAGCGGTTCCTTCAACGAAGACACTTTGCTCGATCCCATCACCATCTGCAATGAATCATCAGCTCGATGATGTAGGGTTTGATAATTAGAGAGTTGAAGTAATGAAGAAAAATAGAGAATACTTTTAGTCTCCAGTCGAAGTCCATCATCGTGGCAGTCTGTTTCTGAGAATGATTGAATGCTAGAGCCTTCGCTAACTGATCTCTTCGGATTTTTAGACAGCTTAGGATGATAGTCTGGACGTTCTCAGGCATGTGGAAGAACTGCTGAGGCATCTGCAAATAGAGATAATCCTATTTTCATTTGATGAATTTTAACTGGAATGGAACAATCTTTTTTAGGAGAGACTGCACTGATATTACGAAATCGTTGGTGCCTCCATTTATCGGGCTGATGATTTTATTACTTCAGAAAGAGGTTTTAGAAGAAGAAAATCTTCAAAAGTGTTCTCTTCAACAATTCTCAACCCATTGATTCGAATTTTGGTTCACACATACATACTATGTATGCAAACAGAACTAAATGAGTTCTTTTTTATTTCTAATTTTCGAGATTTTGGAATTTTGTTCTCAAAAGTTGCTGATGCGACGAATGTAACAAATTGGGAATTGGGGACATATTCAATTATATCATAAATCATTGAAGTAGAAATTTTTTCACATTTTTCGAACCATTTATCTACAATATAATTAGAAAATGATGGAAAAAAATCTGAAAAATTTATACTTCAATAATTCACTAGGGGAGGATGGGGCAAAACGGCCCCCCTTCAATCGTCAATATTTTCCGATTCAATAATCCGATTGGGATGAGTTAGAGCTCGTTTTGAAGAATGAAAAATTATCTTCAAAATGAAGTTGAAACTGGGAATTTTCACAATGTCATTCACAAGTTATTGACAATTGAAGGGGGGCCGTTTTGCCCCACCCTCCCGTATGTACTTCAATCTGAACTATTGTTTATTTTTTTTATCTGTAGCAATTTCGAGAAAAAAAATGTAAAAAACAATTTTCAAAAAGCCGCATTTAGTTATATTTATGCATATATTCTGTACGTGTAAACCAAAATTCAAGTCAATGGATTAAGAATTGCGTTACGAGGACACTTTCAACAATTTCATCAATCAATAAAAAATAAAAACCTGATTTTCTCTTATTTTTGTAGTAAACTCATCCGGACGATCAATAAAGGCTCCTGCGATTTTGAAATGTTACTGTCTCCTCTCAATGATAGTGAAATCTTCTGGTAGTAAATACCGATTTTTTCAAAAACTAATCATTATTGAAGTGAGAGAGATCAACAATTATGGCGATAGAATCAGCAATTTGAAGTTTTGACGTACTTTGGCATCATCGAGGTGCAGAACAGCTGGTTTATTGAACAATGTTAAGAGTATTTTATGGGTATAACTGTATTCATCTTCAGTCCAACCCATCTTAGAGAAATGGGAATATTCGGGTCCTGAGGAGCCACAAACTTCACTGACGCAGGAATGTAAAAACTGAAATCAGTGAAATTATGGTAATTATGATTTGTCATTAATCGAATCGTGTCGGCAGGGAGTGATGTTAGGATAGAATCAAGAAAAACACGTGAAAGGGTTATTTACTGCAGAGTTTCCAGGAAAAACTTTGAAACGATTTAAATTTCCTACGTACATGTGGCGAATTTCACAATACAAGTTTTGAGTTTCAAATGTTTAAGTGAAACTCCCATAAGTGAATGAAAAATAATAATCAAATCATTTAAACTGGCTATATTTTTCTGCCTATCTCTCTATACAATAAAAATCTTAATCGACTTCTAGGGATGAAAATTTGGTACTCAAAATTAAGATTCAAAAGTTAAGGGTCACAAGGGCCAAAATAAGGGTCACGAGGATCACAATAAGGGTTACGAGGTTTAGATTAATAATTACAAGAGTTCGAATAAGAGTCCAAATAAGAATGACAAGGGTCAGATTATAAGTCATATGGGTCAGATTAAGGGTCGTAAGGGTCACAAGGGTCAGATTAAGGAATCAAAAAAAGGTCACAAGAGTTCGATTAAAGGACATGCATGGTCATATGGGGGTTGGTGAGCGAAACGAGCAGGGGAGGGAGCGCCCTAATCTGTTTGAAAAAAAATGATAGGCAACAAAAATACAGCAGACGATGAATTAATTTCACGCATCAACATCTCACCAAACAATTGACTGAAATTAAAACCACGAACAACATCGATTGATCCTCGATAAAGATCAATCCCTGCACACTTAAAAAGACGAAAAAGAATATGTAGAAATTTTAAAAGGGCCATTAATTGCTATTAAGATAATTCGAATGGGAAATAAAAGAAATTATTAATGTAGCAACGAGACGAGCGATAAGATTCGTGGGCGAAAGAATTAATTAATTAAAAGAGCTGATTGTAAGTGTGTTTTGTTCAATTGGCTTAATCATCGTATTTACCTCATAAAAAAGAAAATAGTCATAAGAATAATAAGGTGAATACGAGCGAGTGAATTGAATACCCTTGGTGTCAATAATTGCCAGGAAGAATGATCAATGATCGAGGGAGTTGAGAGGATAAAGGGCGTGAGTGGAATTTTTTTTTGTAAGTAAGAAACGAAATATGTGTGAGAGACTGAATGAGGCAATTATCGATTGATAAGGATTGATGAGTGAAGGGTACTGAGCCAATACGTGACACACTGCATTAATTATTATTTTTTCGTGCTCGTGGAATGAACATTCGATCTAATAACTTCTGTTTTTAAATTTTTAATTACGTAGACATTGCTGAAGAAGATTAGTAAGAAAGTGTTTCCATTATTTCGCGATTATCTCCTCAATCATTGAGTTTCGGAGAAAATGTTAGAAAATAAGTTTTATCGGTCGTGAAATTCTCTACAAAAGAAGTTTTTTGACATTCTCCCCTAGACCCAATAGTTTAGGAGAAAAATACGAAATAAATTGCAGCCTCGATTCACTAGGAGAAAATCCTCATAAAAAGTTGCATTCAACTATTTCTTCAGCATCAAAAATATATTTACCTGAGTTAATAAATTATTGTTTTCCTCTCTCGTGAGGCATGAATTCAAGTTTTCTCCGTCCATATCAACAATCACCTCGATTCTCCCTTTTTAAAAACAACACAACAAAGCCTTCAATAATAAACATTTCAACTGTCAAATATTTTAGGTTAAACTCAATCGATAAAATCGACAATTGAGAAAATTACACCATAGGAGGAGAGATGGACTCACTTGCTTGTGTCCATCCCATGCTCTCCAGTCCTCTCCTCGCATTCCAAACAATCTCGCCGGTATCTGGACATCCTGTCCATAATTGTGTCAATAAATAGGATAATTGTTGGTGTATTCAATATTCAAATTGACTTTTCCAGTGATCAGAATGCCGAACACTTTGCTCGACGTTGATGAGTCACTCATGAAAAAGAACCTCTTGCTTCCTGTGAGAATGTCACTTCATTTCTTCTCACAATTGAATTAGAGATATATATTTAAACAAATTTTAATGATTTCGTACTGAATGTCACCTTGAATTTATGATTATTATTGATTTGATCATTTTATCTTAAGAGCTCGCCATTTCGGGGACAAATATCATTCATCATATACATGATTACATAATTACGCAGAATATCAGCTTACAGCAATTTACTTCATCAGTAACGTTAGTCAACGGCCAACCCTCACCCTCTTGAAAATTGATGGCGATTTTTTCTACGATTAGGGGGCTTGAAAAACTATCTCTCAAATTTTTTCAGATTTTTTTCACAACCCAGTTCGGAAATATGTTTTTTTCAAATTGTTCCGTTTTTTTACAATAACTCGAGTTCTATACTCATCCGATTTTCATTTATTAGGGGGTAAAATTTTTCATTTTTCACCACCTATAAGGATGTTTTTTTAAAAATTTTTCCAATCTTTAGATGCTCGAAATGACGAATTTTCGAAAAAAAAAGTTGAAAAACTTAAATTTTGCCAATTATGTCACGGTCGATTATTTTAATTTTTTTTTCAGTAATTCTTGTAATGAAAACGAAAACTTTGAGCCGTCATACTTGTTGGGTTCCATCCAGGATCTATTTTTTTTTTTATTTTTTCTTTTTAAAATTGCGAAAATTTGGTGAAAACACCTTAAAACGACTTTAATTATGTATCGAAAAAATATGTAATATATAGGTATATATTTAAATTTACTTCATACTGTTTATAATTAAAGTCAACCAATGACATTTTGGGGTATTTTGACCGAATTCGCGGAATTTTGAGAATAAAAAAATTAAAAATAAAATACATCTAAGACAAAACCCAACATGTATGATGGCACAACATTTTTGTTTTGATTATAGGAATTACTAGAAAAAAAATTAAAATAATCAACCGTGACGTAATTAGCCAAATTCAAGTTTTTCAACTTTTTTTTTCGAAAATTCGTTATTTCGAGCATCTAGAGGTTGGAAAAAATTTGGACAAAAAACATTCTTATAGGTGGTGAAAAATGGAAAATTTTTATCCCTAATAAATCGAAATCGGATGAGTAGAACTTGAGTTATTGTAGAAAAAAAACGAACAATTGGGAAACAAAATATCTCCGAACTGGGCTGTCAAAAAAATCTGAAAAAATTTGAGAGATAGTTTTTCAAGCCCCCCAATCGTAGAAAAAATCGCCATCAATTTTCAAGAGGGTGAGGGTCAGCCGTTGACTCATTTGGTATGGAATACCTTATATAAGAATTGTACACATTTAGGTTTGTGCACAAGTGTAAAAATTTAATAAGACATACACACCAATTTTTTAAACGTTCACAGTTGTACTCAATTTCATTTTTGTTGTGCACATGGAATAAATTTGGTAAAATTTTCAAAAGTGTATGCACAAACTTATGCAAATCAAGGAACCCAGTAAACAGTGATCCGAAAGTTTGCCATAAAGAAGGCTATTTTGCCGATAAATTACGGCAAATTGTCGAGTTTTGCTGTCTGGGAAGTTGTACAAGATGTTAGCTTGAAAAAATTTACATTGTTAATTATATTTAATTACTGATGATGCCGAGAATGAATCATTTAGGGGAGGGTGGGGTATAATAGACACTTTTGACTTTTTTAAGGATGTTTATCCAAAACTGCAAATATTCAGAAGAAAATTGATTTTTTTTTCAACTGAGAGATGAAGTTATTCCCTTTATCTTGATGACAATTTCAATCCACCACTCCACGTTTATTATTTAGAAATGGAGTGGACAAAATGCACTAAACGCATGTGCTTATGTGCGCTTATATGGGATAGAATAAGAGCCCGTGTATAAAGAAAAATTCGTTTATTTCTGGCGAGACTATTGCGATTAATTTTTTCTTAACATCAAAGAAGTTAGTTTCATATGTTGTGCTATCAGCCAAAAAAAATACAGAATTTTCCTTGAACATGGAAAAATAAAATTTGCTGGAAATGGCTAACCATCCTTAAAAATATTCATAATTCATAAAAATATTTATCAATTGAGCTCAGTCTAGGCTCGCCACAAGGGAGAAAAACTGCCCTTTTCATTGAAAAAAAAATGATACAATTTCATCAACAATTGAATAAGCCATTAGCATTTGAAAAAAAGTAAAAAGTGTCCATTTTACCCCATCGCTCTCTAATGGGAAAATATGAAATAAAAAATTCTAAAGTCGAATATCCCTTGACATATTCTCTTAAAATTCCATATTTAATTATTTAAAAAATTGCGTAGTTCTGTTACGCTTGGCTTTATCGTGTAGTTTATCGTCTTTCTTGTCAATGATAATTCCTTCAGGAATACAAGGAAGAGGGAGAGGAGTTCGATCGCCTCGTGAAGACCCTGGAGACCCCCCAGACGCCCTCGGTGGTATTCAGACCCTATCCTGGGGTCTGCATCAAGACTAAAACAAACGCTGGGGATAAAATATTCGTCAATGTCTGTCACACAACGGAAATCCCGCCTCCCGACGACATTTCTGATGAGAGGTTCGATAAAATCCTGAGCGAAGACACTCCAGCATGGTGTATCCCCATGAGCATTGGGCATGAACATTTGGAGTCTGATAAAAGTGAGATCCATTCCTCTATAAAAATTTATTTCTGCACTAAACCATTAATGACTTCTCGCCTACACTGTTGGACATTTTTGTAAATTTATGTAGCGACTGCATTGGAATTTTTAATGTTATGAATTTGAAATCAATTTACAAGATCAAATCATTCATGGATATATGTATTTTTCTCTCTTAATTTACACGTTACAACATTGAATGAAGAGGAATTATGGCAAAGATCAATAAAAAGTGTTTTTTCTTTGTGATCAAAATAAATACACAAGACAAAAGTCATTTGAAATCTCATTCGAGTAATAGAAAAATCTTTTCATGTATTCCTGAAAATTAAAAAAATCTATTTTTCCCTTCAAAAGGTAAAAGGATTGCTATGGGCGGATTCTAATTATTGTTATGAAAAGGAAATGAAAAAAAAGCAAATATAAGATAATCGACTAGAAAGTGAATTTTATTCTTTTATATCGACTGGAACTTCGAATTACTTTTTTTTTCGTTAAATATCAAAGGGATATCAATATTTCAGCGAGAAGAAAGTCAAAGAAGAAAAAAAAAGTGGGTGGGAAGAACTAAAAAATTGATGAATTTTTTTCTTTTATGTCGACTGGAACTTCGAATTACTTTTTTTTCGTTAAATATCAAAGTAATATCAATATTTCAGCGAGAAGAAATTCAAAGAAGCAAAAAAAAAATGGGTGGGAAGAACTAAAACATTAATTTTTCAATGTCTCCGGAAATTTTTAAAATAGATTTTCTTTCGACCAATGAAAGAATATCCATAAATTCGATTTCTATCTTTGTTTTTTGATAGAATGAATGGAATAAATAACAAATTGAGAATTGGAGACTAAAAATTTTATCCGATTATTATTATGTTACGTCCGGATGTATAAATGTGTGTGTATATGTGACCGATGGTTTTTCGACAACTGAAAAAATAATTCTTTAAATGAATCCAATGATGCTTTCAAATGTTTTCCCAATGCCATCTTAACTGAGTTCGGCCATAAGATGGATTGCATCATCTGTTGTTAAAAAAATTCATTTTGAAACGAATATTCAGAGAAAAGTAAAAAAATTTAACGTTGGGGCAATGTTGACCGCCAACATTGGGATAATATTAGCTACCAACATTGGGACAATGTTAAATTAAATGAATCATTGAATTCAATTTGAAATACATCACCGTAGAAATTCCGTTCGGAGGCACATTGCCAATTTCATTTGATTAGTAAAATCATATTAACTGTGTTGTGACGAAAGCATTTTTTCACTCATTTTATTCATCTTGGGAATTCAACGCAGTTGAGTTTTTCATGCATTTTTGATAATTTCTCATGATTTTTGATATTTTTTCTGTTAAATATTACGATTATTCTCATTATTATTTTTGATTAAAGTTATTTTACTATGTTAAAAAAGAAAAATAATTTCTCTTTTCGTAATGAAAAATATTTCTTTTGATTTCTCTGGCCCAAGCGAACCTATTTCAGAGAATAAAATCATTTCTTTTATCTTGCTCTGGAGCCATTGAAATAATAGTAACTGACGAGGGGGCTACGCCCCTTGCTCGCTCCGCTCACTAACTCCCATATGACCCCCATGACCCTAATTGTGACCCTGATTTTGATCCCCATAACCCTTATTTGGACCTTTGGATCTTTCATTTCTGACGGTTAGTTTTTGACCCTTAACTGACCTTTGTAACCCTTAATCGGACCCTTTCGACCCTTAATCTGACCCTCGTGACCCTTAATCTGGCCTTTAATTTGGGAGTCTTAATTTCGAGTACCAAATTTTCATCACCAGAAGTCAATTTGGATTTTTATAATATAGAGAGAAATAATCATATTTCCAGGTGGTGCCAAATGTCCAACCTACGACGTCGCCATAAACACAAAATTCTTCGACAAATGCCAGGAAAAAAAACACTTCTTCGCCTTCGCAGTCCTCACGATTCTCTCAGCAATCGGAGAAAAGTACGACAAAGTTGTTGATTCAGAGAGTTACGTTGTTCTGAAGAATCGAAAGGTCGTGGGGAAGCTGCAGGATCACAGGGTGGCGAAACGACAACCGAAGTACTCGTCGGAGAGTTCAGCACCGAAGCCCCTGATCCAAGAAGTCTCTGCGAAAAAATCTTCCAAGTCCAAGGATAAACAACCGCTGATTGCGAGTGTGGTTTCTGCTGACACTTCTCAGTATGTGATTTTCAAAAAACCGGGGAAGGGGGAAACTGAAAAATTGATCGGATATTTCAAAATCCCCCATCAGGTAAAGCCCATCCAGAATAATCTATTATATTTGAAAAATAATCGCTTGGTTCAATTCGAAAGGAAAATAAATAAAATTCCAATTGAAATCTGTTGATTAACATCTTTATGTTTCTGGGGGTTGAGAAAACTTGAGAAGAATCTCCTAAAGGGCTTTCTGAGTTTCCTCAAATTTTTTCACTCTTTATCAACCTTCTAAATAGCTTTTAGCCGTGAAATTTTGATATTTTCCAAGTCCTTTAAATATTTGCAAAATAATCTATTGATTTAGATCAATGAAAAAATAAAATTTCGAATTAAAATCTGTTAATTAACATTTTTCATTTCTAGGGGTTCAAAAAACTTGAAGAAGACCTTTCGAAGGACTTTCTGAGCCTTCAAAGTTTTCTCATCCTCTAGACAAACGCTATCGCGTCAAAAGACCTAACTTCCAATTTCCACCTTGTATTCTTAATTATTATAAACAAATTCTTCACTAGAAATTCTTTCGATACTTCACGGTATCTTAGTTTTCTCAAATTTTCTCACTCTTTAATAATCTTTTAATTAGCTTGTACGCATGAAATTTTCATATTTTCAAAGTCCTTTAAATATTTTCATAATAATCTGTTGATTTAGATCGATTAGAAAATAAAATTCAGAGTTAAAATCTGTTAATTGACATTTTTACATTTTTAGAGGTTCAGAAAATATGAGGAGAACCTCTTGAAGGACTTTTTGTGTTTTCAGTTTTCTCAACCTCTGGAGAACAGCTATCCAAGCAAATGAAAAAACTAAATCCCAATTTTCATCTCGTATATAATAATAATAATTGTAAGGAAATACTTGAGTAAGACTAGGGTGTACTATCTTTCGAACGTTATCTCGATGTTTTTTTTCATCTTTCGTCAACTGAAATTGTCAATTGAGTCCTGCATCATGCAGAAGTTTTGAAAAATTATGAACAAATAATAAAAAAAAAGTAGAAGAAATCCTTAATTTTTTCAAAGAGCATTTTCAATTTATATTCAGAATAAGTTGAATAACAAGAAATTGAAAGATGTATCTGATTTACGGTGACAAATGGCGGCCTGTCACCCAATATCATGCAGGGGGAAGACTGATTTCGTAAATCTTTTCTCACACTGCACAGAGACATTTATTATGGAAAAGGCTCTTTGAAAAAAGTTGAAATATTTTGGAGAATTTTTTAATCACATAAAAATGGTAGATGACTACATACCACTGTTTTGATAATTGAGATACCTAGCTGTCACTTCCCATGAGGAGTTATTGTTTTGTTATCCACCATGGAAAGTGACAGCTAATAGATAATTTGCCACAGCGAAGCAGATATTTGTAATTTCCACTTTTTTCAACTTATTCTATCTCAATTAAAAACGCTCTTTGAAAAAGTTCAGAAGTTTTTCTATTTTTTTTATCATTCTCACTCAATTGACAATTTTGGATTACGAAAGATGAAAAAAAATCCAGATAACATTCGAAAGATAGTACACCCGAGCCTTAAATTTTTTTTTTTCTTTCATACAGCGAAAGATCTCAATTTTCTCACTCTTCATAAATCCTCGTAATGCTTTTCTTGAGCATGAAATTGTCATTTTTTAAAAATTCGTTTCAGTGTTCTAAAAATGATCTTCGAGCAGACATTGGTCAAGACAGGATTGTAATCGACGCAGCCTCCCATAATTACCTCGTCGACGTCTTCGTTCCGTTCTCAATCGACCAAAGTTCAACCACAGCCTCTCTGGACGCAGATCTCAACGTAAGAAAATTCAAATCTTCCCATGATGATTAATGAACCATCAGTAATTACTGGTAATCGAATGTTACGAAACAACGATGTTTGTTAATTAATTTATTCATTATCTCTAGATACTGCGATTGGATATGCCAGTGACATCGACGTGAGCATGACATTGAGGTAATTCCCAATAATTAAAAATAATTAATTACTAGTGACGTTGTGCGTACTCTAATGACTAATTATTGAATGCCCTAGGCCTGAATGGAGCGCATTTGCTGCGATATCAAAAGAACACTTGAGAATACCTCAATTTACATTAGTGATGTTTTTTTTATGTCTTTATGTTATAAAAGTGAAAATCATAGACCTTTTCATTCTGAGAATTACGGGATGATTTTGCAGAATTTTTATTATAAATAACTACAGGGCAATTTATTAATAGGGAACTTGGATGAAGCTTAATTCTTTCTAATTCCCCTATTCACACATTGTCCATAATATATGGATTTAACGGCAAAAAATTATGGAGAAATATTGTCTGTATGTTTTATAATGAATTAAAAATCATTCGTTTTCGCGACTAATTTTTCGGTCATGCCGTCACGAAGACGGTTAGATAACGCTTCATTGGCCGAGTGTGAAGAGAGTGGGGTGTTGCCGTCGTCCATTGGCCGAGGCGCACTTCAAGATTGGGTTAGGTCGGTTCGAGCCGTTCTGTGATTGGTCCAGCGCTCGACTGTCTATGTGACGTCATTAGCCATTCCAAAGCATTTGAAATCTTGGATTTTCAACAATTAATGACTAATTAATGAACAATATTTTAAACGCTTATGAATGAAAAATGAATTATTCAGGTCATAAACTTGAGATTAGAAATTGAAAAAAAATTATGCAAGTTCCCCATTGTCTTGGGAGTTATGGCTCAAATGTATACCATCATGAAGATTAACATTTATCAGAATTTTTCAGTATTATCCAAAAGATTTCAAATGATGTTGGAGAAAACGAATTTAATAGAGTGAAAATAATTACGAACCGACCAGAATTTTTCATTATTTTTTCTTAGATTTTCAGTTTGATGAACGTAATAAATATTTCGTCCATTTTTTCGTATTAAAAAACGAAAATAATTACGACCAACCGAAAAGACTTTAATAGTAGTAAGCTGTCTCTCCTTCGAGATCATTTGGAGATTTAACAACAGTGGAGACGAGCCACAGCAAATTATTTATTATTCAGTTCAGTTTGATGGGTGTAATAAGCATTTCCCCTAGATTTCTTAGATGAAAAAGTCTATTCCGTAGCAGAAAGATGAGTTCAAAATTCATTTTCTTGAGGACTCTCAATAGTCTGTTCATCTTTGAAGTTTTCAAACGAATTTCCTACTATAAGTTATAGCCTAAACCGATGTTATGGCTCGGATTTAATCAATTGCGTTATTGTTGAATAGCTGGACATCCCTTAAAGGTGAAAAAAATCTTTAAATCTTCAGTTCACAATTCATTTTCTAAGGGGTTGCAAAAGCTTACTTATGTCTCAAGTTTTCTGAGCCATTTTGTACACAAAGTTATGGCCCAGATTTAATCAATTGCGTTATTGTTGAATATGTGAACATCTAGCATCGTCAGCTTGACATTTGCCATGTACAACTGGAGTATGATGACCAAGTGATGAAATATAAACAATTACTGTATTATGTGAGGAGTCATTCAGATATGCACAGGTCAGACTTGAATTGGATTCCAATGCGTACAAAAGTCATAACTGATTGTGATCAGTCAGATGGGAGTTATTACAACTGCGGAATAAAGTTTTGTATTTTTGATACGTAAGGAGAGTCCTCTCTTTTATCTCGGCATTATTAGTTTTCTTGCTTATATGATCGTAGATTAATGAAAATGTTCAAGAGCTTTTTGTGGCTAATAAAATTTTCAACAAAAAAGGTTGCTTGACATTCTTTCCCAGAACCACTTTTATGAAGAAAATTCCGTAATTCCCAAAACGATTATGAGACAAATATCAGCAAAAATTATAAAATAACCCGAAAATGGTTTTGATCGCATCTACTCTTCACTACTTCACTTGCAACTCATCAGTTTAACAATAACTTATCAACAAAACGTAACAAAATATATTTTATATAACAAAAAAACGTTTTTGTTATGTCAAATTTCCTAAATAATTTCCAATCTCTTCTCGTAGAAGAAAAAAAATCATTTTTCCAGTGCGAGAAAATCAATTTCTTCACTAGTTCAATTAACTTAAATCAAATTGAGTTGTATTATCATTTTACATTTCTGTGTAAAATGTGGGTCTCTCGATCCCCATGATCGTGAAGACATTTGGCAGAAGATAAACAGTGTTGAAACCAATCATAAAACAACTAATGTACTTGCAGAATAAATCAACAAGTACTTTGTCCTTGTTCTCGTGTGAATTTTCACTGTTCATGAGGTCCTTGGAGTTTACTCTGAGTATGGCACAGATTGTTGTGTAGCCTAGGAACTTGGTGATGGCTTTTGTGGCGAGAACGCAGCAAAAACCGAGGACTGTACGTAATATCGTACATCCTAACATCGTCCATGTTGGCCATATTATGCTGTAGGGAGGTGGAACGAGGACGGGCTGCATTGCTCCAGTCTTGAAGTTAATTAGAGCAGCTAAATGGACACCAGTTGTCACTGATACTACCATTGCTGTGTCACCCCTGCAGACAATTTTTTTTCAATTATTTTGAAAATATCTCGGAGACAAGACGATTGAGACAAAAAAGTCCTTGCGAATTTTCTTATAGATCAATTGTTTAAGGGATGGATAGATAATGAGGTATAAATTTTTAATGGGTAAAAGCTCTGGCTTGCCTGAATTTATGGACCTGATTTTCAGTTGAACCAAATGTTGAGTTAAGGCCCGGGTGTACTATCTTTCGAATGTTATCTGGATTTTTTTTATCTTTCGTAATCGAAAATTGTCAATTGAGTGGTACATCGTATAGAAATTCCGAAAAATTATGATAGAATGATAAAAAAAAATAGAAAAAATTCTGAACTTTTTCAAAGAGCGTTTTTAATTGAGATTCAGAATGAGTTGAAAAAAGTGGAAATTACAAATATCTGATTCGCTGTGGCAAATTATCTATTAGCTGTCATTTTCCATGGTGGATAACAAAACACTAACTCCTCATGGGAAGTGACAGTTAGGTATCTCAATTTTCAAAACAGTGGTATATAATCATCTGCCATTTTTATGTGATAAAAGTGTGATTAAAAAATTCTCCAAAATATTACAACTTTGTTCAAAGAGGCTTTTCCGTAATAAATGTCTCTGTGCAGTGTGGGAAAAAATTTACGAAATTAGTCTTCCCCCTGCATGAAATTGGGTAACAGGCCGCCATTTGTCACCCTAAATCAAATTATTCTGTATATAAATTAAAAATGCTCTTTGAAAAACTTAAGAATTTCTTCTACTTTTTTTTTGATTATTCATTCATAATTTTTCAAAACTTCTGCATGATGCAGGATTCAATTGACAATTTCAGATGACGAAAGATGAAAAAAAACATCGAGATAACGTTCGAAAGATAGTACACCCGGGCCTTAAGATGCAATTTGATGTACATGGCGCATAACGAAAGATGGAAAATGTTAGGTGAGAGTTCTGGATTATTTGAATTCATGAAATCATGAGATTTTCAATTGAATCAGAGTGCCAAGTAGGCTGATTGTGGTAAGGAGAACTACTCTGGGGTAAATCAAATTGTCAGGGTGTCCCGCTAAATTAGGAAAATCTGGAAACCGGAAATCGTCAGGGTATTTGATCCGTCTGGAAAAATCGGGGAATTAGCGAAAGTTTTTTCTAGAAATGTCAAAACTCAAAATTTGTTTCCCCCACATGCATACATTTTTGTTTTTTTTTGTTGAAGAGGGGGGGGGGGAAGCGGGTGAAAGATGTGGTCCAAAAAGGATTTTCAAGGTGAAATCAGAAGATAACGTTTCATTTTGAAATATAAGGCAGAAGGACTGCGTTGGGTATTTTTACGATTTTTTGATACGGCACATCAGAAAAAAAATAAAATTCTGATTACTTCAGTAATCTATAACGGTGTAGTTTTCAATACCATATTAATAGTTAATAAAGGAAATCATACTTTAACTATCTGTCCATTAAAAAATGGAGAAAAAAGCATTTTTATTACCTTGTTATTACATAATGGTAATGAATCACATATTGTAATAAAAAGTATGTTTCGTTTGACCCCCATGATCATTTTGTTCCATTCTTCCATTGGACTCTTATGAACGTTTTCTATAGTGAGGGCATAGAATAAGTTTGGTCTGGAAAACTGGGAAAAGTCAGGGAATTTCGAAGAAACTTTTCGCTGGATATCGTGCAAATGTGGAGTTGAGATGGAATTTCATGCACATGAGCATAACGGAAGCTAGAAAAACGTTGGGTGAGAGCTCTGACTTGCTTGAATTTATGAAACCATGAGATTTTCAATTGAAATAGAGTACCAAGTAGGTAACTGCGATAAACAGAACTACTATGGAATGAATCAAACGTTGAGTTAAGATGCAAATTGATGCACGTGGAGTGTATCAAAGTGGAAGAAATGTTTAACTCCATCGATACTGCCCTTTCCTTTACAGTAATATCTAATTTTCTGTTTCTATTCAGAATTTTCTTTCTTAAAAATTTTCATTAGACTTCATAAAATAAAAAAAATGAAAAAAATAATAATAATAATAAAATTGGGTGTTCGTCCTACTTCATATAAAATACATCATTATAAAATGATTTTTGTGGACTCTCAATTTCTGTTCGTCTGTGCATAGTCTCTAATAAGCTAAATGATAATAACTTCCTCATGATCTTCTTCATAACGAAAATGCATTCCCAATTTTATTCTTTGGACTCTAGCAAACATTTCAAGAAAGTCTAAATCGGATGAAAATTATGGTCAAAGACGCATTTCGTATATAATAGTATTTTTCCGGGCTGCTGCGATGGGGTCGCAGGGGTCGCCTTCGGCTCGGACGCCAACGCCCGGGACAAGATTTTTTTGTAGTGATTTTCAAGTTTTCGAGTTTGGGAAGTCTGCAATACCAGTTCCCAGACGAGAAATCGTGAGAAGCAGTACAGAAAAAACATTTTTTCCACCCTTTGATTTGCCTCATCATGTATCAAGAGTCTGTTCAATTTCTCCATGTCTTCACTTGATAGATTCAAATGAAATAACATCAGTTTACCTAGTCGGTGTCCACCTATCACTAGTAGGATAATAAATAATAGTGGCAACACTAATGACAAACAGTACGAATAGGGCTGTCTCATTAGTAACTAGATAGTGATCCGTAAAATCGACAATTGGCACTAGTGGGATCATCATCATTCCGGCCAGTCCAAGTCCAGCGAATATATCCAGGACTGTGTGCATCCCCAAGTACAACCTGCTGAGGCAGATCAACGAGCACCTGAAACGATAAATGTGCACACTGATAAGAATCTATCTTTAGTCGAGTCACAAATTTAGAGTGATAACGAATTGCTGACGTGAGAATGAATGAAAACAAACCCGTCAATGATGGAGAGTGGTAAAATCGATTCCAGATGCATCTTTACGGGAAATCATTTAGAAATGGTTTAAAAATTTTCGACTTATTAGCCCCTCGCGTACGGGGCCTTTCTGTTACAAACCCTGACGTGTGCTTAATATCACTGAGATGCGATAAATTCTAGTACTTGAAAAATTATAAAACGCATTAAAAATTGAAGCTACACTATCCAGCTTTGGAATGGCATTGGCGGAATTAGATTATCTGTCACAGTTTTGGAATTATCCAGTTTTAAACAGAATCATGCGTTTTTGCTTGGGGTCCATATATGTATATGGACCCCGTCCTTGAAGGGTTAATTAGTTTTTTTCCTTTTATTTTGAACACAAATATAATTATTTCAGTAGTGAAGCGATAAAACGGTTTAAGTCGATTTGGACTATTGGTCAGTTTTCAATTAATATCCCGAAATCTAAGGGAGTTAGCAAAATGTTTGTCATGATCTAAGTCGACTTAAGGGGATACGTCGGCGAAATTTAAATATCTTCACTGGGCCTTGGGACTCGCGGACCCCATCGATTTTGCCCCGTGTAACCACGAAAAACTCCATTTTTGCTGTTTTTATTACCTTCAAAATACTCCTTGCGCCGTAGTTTTCATACGATTTCAGCTTTGTTTTAAATGTTCATTCCACTCCAAACAATAAAATTACGCATCCGCTTCATTTTATTCACAATAGATCATGAATAAATGAATTTTGAATTTCATAAATTTTCTTTTGAACCCGCCTTTTTGCTTTAATCTGCCATTTTTTTGTTAATAATAAAAATTAGAATACGGATGAGTAAAATGTTCAATTACTAAAATCAATGAATTTTTAGTCCTACTCTAAAGATGCAACAAATTTATGAAATTTCAAAGTCTTTTATTCATAAACTATTGCGAATAAAGTAAAACGGATGCTTAACTTTATTCTTTCAAGTGTAACGAACAGTTTTATAAAAACAGCTAAAATCGTGTGAAAATTACGGCGCAAGGAGCATTTTTAAGATTAATTAATTAACAGCAGCAAAAATGATGTTTTTCGCCATTTTCTCTAGTTATTCCCATATTCCGTCATATATCACAAACTGTTCAATGAGCCCCAAGGCCCAGTGAAGAATTTCAAATTTCACCGACGTATCCCTTTCAGGTCTGAGTGGATTATCTTTCGAATGTTATCTCGATTGTTTTTCCATCTTCATAATGTAAAATATATCATAATTTCTATTGGATTTTACATCACACAAGAGTCCCTGAAAGGGATGATTGTACAACCAAAAAAAATATTAAAAAACTGAACATTTTCAGAGTGTTTTTAATAAAGATTAAGAAGTAAGTCCGATAGAGAGGAAATAGTCAATCGAAAATTTATCATGGTTACTGACAATCTCACAGCCATTGACTACTGTGACAAATGACGATTTAACAGCCATTAAATTCATAAAATTTTTAATTTGCAATTTCCTCCCTATTGGGTTTATTTTCCAATATTATTCAAAAACGCTCTTTGAAAATGTTCAGCTTTTTTTCAACGTTTTTTTGATTATACAATCATTGTTTTTGAAGACTCCAGGGCTATGTAAAACTGAATAGCAATTGGAGACCATTTCAGATTATCAAAATAGAAAAAACACCTGGGCCTTAAACCGTTTTACCGCTTGGCTACTGATTTTTATTCCGCGAATGGTTTTTACGGTAAAATGGCCAATCCTGCAATTTTCTTCCCTCTCCCATCTTGCCTATTGTCGTTTTGAGGAAAAAATGATTAAAATTATTCAATGAATAAAAAAATTGAGGCATTTCATTAAAAATGAAACAAAAGTGATGATCATTCAATGAATGAACCCCAAAAATACCCACCACAGCACAGCGACGACGACTGCCGAGCAGATAGAATAGACATATCGGTTCATAGTGAAGAGAATGATCCCAAAAGGAATGGCGACACCAACCATAGCATGAGTGGAGGGCATTCCGTATTCCTGTGACCATTTGCTCTGGAGTCTGACAGCTGGAGGGCAGGCAGGACGTGGCCAGCACAGAATGTCCTTCAGGGCCTGTCCAACGGTCATAACAATTGACCAGACTAGGATTATTCTCCTCCCAACTGCCCCGTCAATGTTCCAGAACCAAAAGGGAATGAACGAGCAGTAGAACACCTCGTCCCCCAGCTCAGTACCAAAGAGGAACAAGTAGTACCAGAAGTAATTGTTTACTGGAATTCGTCTCTCAATTGGGGATTTCTCCGCTGGGTCAAGTGATTCTTCACTCGCGTGCACAATTCGTTTACCATTTTCATGGACTGTTCCGTTCTTCTCGATTATTCTCGATTGATCGTCGGTTTGTGGGGGGGATGGGGAGGATTTCTCGTGGGTGATGTCTACGCCGAAGAACTGCTGGATTCTCGCCACAAGGTGAGGGTCCTTCAGATCTTCTATCGTTTCTCTCCACATTTTCTTGGTTTTCAATTTTTCTTATTGAAAGTTTAGTTCGTGAGGGGTTGATTCACGAGCATGGTTAAGGGGATGGGTTCCTGGGGAGAAAGTAATTGTTTTTATCATGAGTGAAGAGAATTGATTAATTGGGAAGTGAGAAAATAACGCAGAATAGTATATTTCGTTACTTGTGCATAAAGTGATATGGGATTTTGCGCAGCGTGCGTAAAATTCCATTTTCCACACATTGTAATGAAAGATGGGGTTCGACACTCGTGGGAAATAGTATAATTCGATACGAGAAAAGCGGAATTTTCAGGAGTATGAAGTTACCAATCACATCAGCTGAAAGTTTCCGTCTCACATGTGTCGAACAATATTTTTCATCACGCTGTGACGAAAAGTGAACTTTTCGGCACGCTCCGCGTGCCTAAAAGTCCAATTTCCGCCACATTGTCATGAAAAATATTGTTCGTAACTCACCTTCGGCTCGTGATATAAACCTCCCACTCGCCAAAAAACACTTTTTTGCACTCGTTACGAAATATACTATTTTGACAGTGATGTTACGTTCAGCGAGTTCTAAACTGTACCTTTTTTCGTTTACAAGTAAACGAAAAAACTTTTTCTAGCTCATATGAAATTCATATTCGCCAGGAAAGTTTTTTTCATCACGCTGTGCGAAAAAGTAACTTTTCCGTACTGATCTTCACTTTTCCTCGCCCGGGGATTGGTATTCACCCTTCCCCAAACTCGTAAAATTGAAAATCACTACGGAAAAATATCGTTCACGCCTAGTGCCATGGGGTTTTTTTATTCGCGCGGTTGGCGAGTCCTCGCCTTCGTCTCGGACGCCAACTCCACGCGAGTAAAAAACCCCATGGCACTCGCCCTGAAATATACTATTTTAGTCGCGCTTCGCGTGCCTAAAACGTCCCTTCTCCACACATTGTAACGAAAAATATCGTTCGATACTCACGGGAAAAGTGTTTTTTGTCTCGTGTGATCATATCACTCGCCTTCGACTCGTGTTATAACCCTGCCACGAGCCAAAAAACAAAAAACACTTTTCCGCACTCGTATCGAAATATACTATTTCAGCCTAATGACGAAATGTGCTCTTAGTTTACCGATACAACGAAAACGAAAACGCATATTTCGGTACGAGGTGAACGTAGCAGCAGTATCAAAAAGTGTCAAACCGCTCTTTCATCACCCTGTCCGCAAAACGTTGTTTTACGGACATCTCGTGAAAATTATATTCATCACTCGGTTGAAAACAACTTGTTGTCATTGCGGCCGTAAGGCAGCGTTTTCACGGACGTTACACATCCGTGAATCGCTGCTTGCAGCCGTTCTGACAAAAAATATTGTTTGTCATACGGCCTAAAAAAACTTTTCTAGCTCATATGATTGCAAACTCATATTCACTAGAAAAGTTTTTTTCGACCTAATGACTAAATATACTATTTCGACCTTGCGACAAAAGTAGTTCTTTCGGCTTTATGACGAAATAGTATATTGTGTTACTAGTGCGTAAAGTTCCACTTTTTGCACCCAAGTGTAACACATCCTATTTTTTGTGATACCTGCCGAGTTCACTGTTCGGAATGGTAGCGGGGGTAAAGCGGTTGGTTTTGTGCATGAGTGCGTAAAGCCCAAGAGCGTGCATAAAGTTCGTTTCGAGTCCGTAAAGCGAAGCACGAGATAGTATATTTCGCGTCTAGTGCCACTGGGTAGTCGAGTGCCTCGCCTTTGGCTCGGCGTGCCAACCTCACACTCGTCGAAAATCCCTGTGGCACTAGGCGCGAACGATATTTTTCAGGCCGGAAATAGTATTTTTCCGGCCTGTTGCGATGGGGTTTTTTACTCGTGTGGTTGGCCACTCCTCGCCTACGGCTCGGGGGCCAACGCCACACGAGGAAAAAAACCCCATCGCAACAGCCTAGGAACAATATTTTTCTGTAGTGATTTTCAAGTTTTCGAGTTTGGTAAGTATGTAATACCAATTTCCAGACGAAAAATCGTGAGAAGCAGTACAGAAAAATACTATTTCCACAGTGACTTTCACTTTTGCCAATTTGCAGAAGGGTCAATACCAATCCCCGGACTGGGAAAAGTGACGGTCAGTATGGAAAATTCACGGTACGCATGCTCGTGAACTTTACTCACGCCGTGCGAAAAATAACCGCTTTACACACACTAAACCGTTTCGAAAAGTGCACTTTTTAGGCAAGTATCACAAAAATAGCTATTACGCACTCGTATTAAAATATACTATTTTTTATGGTAAAGAGAACAGAATTATTTCGGTAATAAGTGATTTTAGGGGAAATGACTCTCAGTATCGCTGTTAACAGTTTTTGGCGGGAATTTCTGTTACACTTCTTGGAAGTCTTTATCAAATGACAGTGAAGCTTCAGGGAATTTCGACACGGATAATTCACCTATTGATAAAAAAATCAATGGAAACTGTAAATTTTAGTTCAAATATTTTATCAGAATTCATAGAAAGCAAGAAAATTCGGGTCAATGTATTCTTGAATTTTCTTTTAATTGAAATGTTTTGGTAGTTTGATACTAAATATTCATATTTTGATTGAAAATTGGAGTAAATTGAGGAATTTTCGTTTTCCTGTTGACCAAAAATTTTGATTTCCACTGATCTCTCAGTGAAATTTCAAATTGCATGATTTTATTTTCATTTTTTTTTTATTTGGAGAGAAGCGATTTTCAAGAAAACACATCGAAAGACATGTTTCATGCAAAATTTCCATAGTTAGAGAAAATGTCTTGCAAAATTGTCCTTCATTCGCGTCATGAATACATAATCGAAATCTAATAAATCAACAATTCCGTAGAAGGCCTGAGTTATTCCGCAAATATCCCCAAAAGGAAGGGGTTTAGAAGAAAACGTTGGAGATCTTTTCCGTAGAGAATTCCCTCCTCTCCAAAAAAGGCCTCTTGCCATTCCCCCTAGCCCACCCACTCCCGCGATACCCCCCAAAAACGACAGATGAAATTTCCCTAATCTCATCTGTAAAATCAATCACCAACGCTCTGCTAATTGTTATTTCACTGGATCCTTACCTCATGTCTGGCTCCTCACTGACTTCAGAATTTCCCCGTGTCACCTGAAAAACAACACCACTGAAAATCTGCGCATCTCCTAGTCTAATCTCCGACCGAAAACGGCAATTCCACCGAATCTCGATTTTCTTCCCACAAAAGGACGGAATAAATCAAATTAATCTGACGGATTGACGTGTGAGATGAACGAAAAAATTGTCACGAGTGATACATACAACTGTAGGCGCGTACCTCACGCCTCGCAGTGCGGTTTGCACTTTGTCTCGAGTCCATGCTCGATAAATGTTTCCGTCTCACTCACGGTTTTTGCCGCATTAGCCATGGATTAATGATTAATAGTGGAGTTGTTGATACGATTGTTAGAAGAGTGTTGGGGGTGGTTGCAATTTTTTTTGTGAAGGGAGGAACAAGTGGAGATTGTTGGATACAGATGTCACCAATGGCTTGTTCTGCTGACGAAGATGATGATCATCCTTTATAAATTAAAAATAAATAGTTTACATTTTTTTCATGAATAAGTTCATCTTCATTTTACTACTAATTGAGTAGTAGGTGAAGGGATATTGGAGAAACAAATTACGACGTTGATCAAATTGTCATAATACGACATTTCCCTGAAACATTTCAGCCTTATCAGGCTCTTGACATTGTCGCGTAAACCACTAGTTACCATATAGAGTCCCTATGACTACCATTATTTTATAAATCCAATATTATTTTTAAGCTAGTTGAAATATTCCCACGGTTTTGGATACAAGAAAATATAGAATTTTGGAAAGTAAGTTCGAAAAACTCGTAAACAGGAAACGAGTAATAAATCTAAAGAGTCTCTCGACGTAGCTCTGGCCATCCAAAAATAAAAGATCCTTTGTATTGTTTTTTTTATATAGAGTTTTCGAGTGCAATTCTAGCTTGACATTAAACCGTTCGAGTCGTAAAACCTTTTCCTGGAGACAGTTTATTTTCCCCGGGTGAAATTCAAGCATTTTCTGTCTCTCTCGAAAAACCACATGTAAGGCCCTTTGTTCAAGTCACGTAGACTCGAGAGTTGGGGCTGGGCCAGCTCGAGCGATCGCGGGGGTGTTAGACCAACACTGTTCACTGGATTCAAGGCCACGATTGGTCCCCTACTCTTTTCTGTGGGATGAGCCCTTCGTCTTCGACACTTAGACTAATTTTTAGAGTGAGAGTAAGGGCAGATCCACCCCATACGTGGATACGAGAAGTTCGAGAGAAATTGTTATCGTCTTCTCAAGTTTTAAAAACCCAAAGTGTTGTTGTAAAATATCTTCTAAGTTTTGAAAAGTAAATATAAACGTTTCGATTGGATTATCTAATTAAATTGGTGTTCGTGTTCAATTATTTTTATTCGAAAATTCCCGCACTTGTGCAGCAGAGTGCTTTAGCGCTCCACGGGCATTGGACCTGCCATCTGTTCAACGGAGAACCAGCTTGGAACGTAACAACATAATCAACTTATTACCCAGATAGCACAGCGTACTAATCGTTTTAGAGCGGTATGACGTACCAGTATTATACTAATTACATCGTCTACCACCAGATGGAAGCGTATCTCTCTACGAAAATAATACACTGGTAGATACCAGTACGTCGTACTGTCAGTAACACCAAATTCAAGGATCGAATGCGAGAATAATGTTAGTATGATACCAGTACGCTGTACTGGTATGAACTGGTACGGTGTACAAGTATCCAGTACGAATATAGTACTCGTATAATACAAGTACGCCGTACTCGATGGATTTTCAGGCTGAAGTATTAATGTATGGAAAAAAATGAATTAATGAATGAAAAAAATAAACATGATTAGTGAGTTAGAAAACCGCTCCGGAAGCCTAGAATTTATAGTAAGGAAATCGGAAATTGAACATATATATTGCCCATATATAATGCCTGATTATTTTATCAAGTTATTATCGATTTCACGTATGAAAAAATTCAATAGAAAGCCTAGTGAATTCGCTGGAAAATTCTATTAAAATTCCATAGGAGTTCTATGAGGTTTCTATAGTATTTCTATTGGAATTCTATTGGAAAATTCTATTCGTTTTTTGCGGTGATTCTATTGCATATTTCATAGGAAAAACTCAATAGATTTCGAATTTCTATTTGAACTTTTCTCTAAGTTTTTTCTATCGAAATTATTGGGCATGAATTTTCCAATTTTTTTCCACTCAGTTTCTGTAATGCAAAACAAAACAAAATACAGCGTAAAAAACTTGGAAAATGTGTGCCCAATAATTTTAATAGACAAAATGTCAAGAGAAAAATTCAAACAGAAATTCTTAATCTTTTGAGTTTTTCCTGTGAAATATGCAACAGAATCAGCGCAAAAAACGGATAGAATTTTGCAATAGTATTCAAATAGAGATCCTGTAGAAACTCCATAGAATCTCTATAGAATTCCAATAGAATTTCCCAGCTAATTCGCTAGGTTTTCTATTGAATTTATCATACGTGTTCTTTGGCAAATTTTCCTTTTTTTCGCCGCGATTGTTTGACTTGTATTGGATAAATGGAAAAAAATGAGTGATATTTGTTTTTATGTGAAAAATGGTAATTTTTCTATATGTATTCTTTTGGGATCCTTTAAAGTAAAATTCTTGAGCAACACTTTTCCAGTTTTTGACCTGGTTTCTCAATTGCGAATTGGAAAAAAGTGGGAAAACTCATACCTGATAATTATCATTGAAAAAATTGTAACAGGATAAGTTATATATGAGAATCACAATTCATTTAGTTATTCATATAGAATAATCAAACTCTATTTACTTTTCTTCTATCAAATATATAAATTGGAATCGCTAAACACCGGAAATTTGAAATGGCTTAAACTGGACTTTCCATATGATTATCATAATTATAATAGATTCCCAATTGAATTTTCGAGCGAATGCGTCGGATTTTACATTGCATTATTCAATTACTTGATTTGATGGAACGACTCTTTTTAATTACGAATATCCCGCGCCTGCAACCCATGACTGGCGCCGAAATAACAATCATGGCGTCCACGTAACTTCCTTCTTTTCCGAGCATTCCAGTGAGCCAGACGTGTGTTAATTTGTTCTGTTTTGGAAGTTTTTTGGACAGAAGTTCTTATTTTCAGACGTAGTGAAATAGTGGGAGGAAAGAGGAATCTTCAAAGTCTATTTACAGGTAAGTTTCATTGTTCATTAAGTCCTAAAAGTCTTCATTGTCGGTGGGCGACCGAGAAACTCCTTGTAACCGTCCTCGACAGATCAGTGATTTATTAACAATTTAAGTATTATAATCAGTGTTTTTGATCGATTTCATCATCTCATTCAATCCTCTAACGAATAACTCATGATTTTTGCTCATTTGTTGTGTTCAGGTACCAATTAATTCTCATTTTGTTGATGTAAACAAATACCGGCAACTGTCATAGAATCTCAACGACATTTTTGTGGTGAAATATTTACATATTCATATTAAAACAAATAATGCATCTTAATTTACGAGGATATTGTTCATTAGGGCCGGGAAATAATCGATTTCGTTATGTGTAATGCTGGTAATTAGTCATGAGGTTAGGAACAACGACATGAGACATTGGCTGCAGGCAGGTCTGTCAGGAAGAATGGACACACATGAAAACCTTTAGTAGAAAACCTAGCGAATTCGCTAGAAAACCTATTGAAATTCTATAGGAATTCTATAGGATCCCTATTGGAATTCTATTGGAAAATTCTATTCGTTTTTTTTGCGCTGATTCTATTGCATATTTCATAGGCAAAACCCCACAGATTTTGAATTTCTGTTGGAATTTATGTCTTGAGATTATTTCTATTACAATTATTGGGCACAGATTTTCCAAGCTTTTTCCGCTCTATTTTGTTTTGAGAAAATTGATGCCCAATAATTTTAATGAAAAAATCTCAAGAGAAAAATTCAAACAGGAATTCGAAATCTATTGAGTTTTTCCTAGTAAATGTGCAATAGAATCAGCGCAAAAAACGAATAGAATGTTCCAATAGAATTCCAATAGAGACCCTATAGAAACCCCATAGAATTCCTATGGAATTCAATAGAATTCTCTATCGAATTCGCTAGGCTTTCCATTGAATTTTTTCATACGTGCGAACTAGGGGTAAAATAAAAATGAATAGAGTAATTATTCTAGTCGATTTGTGCGGGAATTGTATTCACTAATTGAATGGTCAATTAGATGTTTCTATGGAGAGATTTTTCGGATTGCAAAATTCACTACGGGCTGGGGAGAAAACGATCAGTTTACTTCCGGGTGGATTTTTGATAACTATCTTCAAATTTAGGGGCTGTAGGGGAAATATTGTAAAGACCTTTTTTGTAGAGCAAAATGAACACTATGAGAAATGTCTTTATAAAAATTCTGCCATCTCCTTTTGATCTCGGAGTATTTCGAAAAAATTCACTGGAAGCGACGAAATGTTCCAAATAGCATGGGCCAGACAGTATGAATTTGCAATAATCATGACATCATGAACAACCAAACATCGACAGATCGACAGACACATCATCATAGTGGACATAAACTTCAAGTGAGGCTAAGTTTATGTCCACTTTCGTCGAAGTCTTGGTGAAAACGTGAAAATGATCTGAACTTACGCAGCACTAGACTTAAACTAAGCCGGACTTTGAGTCCCGGTGTAAATGGCCGCACTCTCTTAATACAACTCTCTTTTCCGACAGATTTTGGACTGCTGACGAGGGACGAAATATCGGAAGGAAACTTCAGAGACTTCATCCGAGCTCAAAGATCATACTATTACCTTAATTTTTGTTGTCAATAACAAATCACGAGCTCAGATTTATAATCAAACACATTCTCTTTTCTATCTTTTCCCGGTACTTCCGACGGAATCTATTCTTTTTGTCACTGCTTCTTATCCAGGTTGTAATGTATCGACTCAGTGTTAAGCGTACTCGGAAGCCTGAACATAAGCTCAGTCGTGAATACCGTCGTCGGCTGTACAAACTAGAAGAAGCAGCGCGTCGTGAACGTGTACTTTCTCATGTGCACGGGTATCTAACCGTTTCTAATTCAATTGCTCCGGATCCATCCACTTCCATAGCTGATTCATCGCGTCAAGATGTCGACATGGATGAAAACGCAGAGAATGAACTGCATATTCGTCCACACGCACAAAACCCGCCAGAAGATTTGAACGTCGAACACGCGCTAAATCCCTTGAACGATTTGAATTTCCCGAACGCGCCGGATGCGCCAAATGATACTCCAGACGCGCCGAATGTGTTGAATGTTCTCAACGCGCCGAACGATCCCCCCGACGCGCCTGCTACTGCTACTACTGCTGCTGCTGTTGAGCTCGCAATAGCGGAAAATACGAGGATAGAGAGAGAGGCAGACAGAAAGGCGGAGGTGCTGAGGAGAAGGTCCGAAGTTGCGAAAGAAGAGGTACGTAGACTAGAGGCAACCAGGATCGCAATGGAGGAGGCGAAGAAAACCCACCAAGACGCAGAAGCCAGAGCAGAATTTGCCAAGGGGGAAAGGGAAGAAGCAGATAGGAGGAGGGTAGAGGAAGCGAAGAGGAAAAGGGAAGTCGAGGCAGAGAGGAAGAGGCTGGTAGAAGCAGAGAGGAAAAGGGTGGAAAAAGCAGTGCGAAGGAGGAGGATGGAGGAAACAGAGGAGAGGAGGAGAGTGGATGAGGCAGTGGAGAGGAGGAGGGAGGAAGAAGCAGAGAGAAGGGTGCTGGAAGCAGTAGGAAGACAAGCGGGAAGAGTAGTGAGGAGAGGAGATGAAGGCGAGGCGCTGGTACAACCGCAACCGGTGAGACCTGCGGTCCCAAATCTGGAGGCCCTGGCTGACCAAGCGAGGCATCCCCTTCCTGCCGAGTTCATTGATGCCCCCCCATATGCGTGAGTGTATAAATTATATCCTATATAAGGATGTATGCATCGTTAAATAGATTTGAGAAGCTAATTAATTCTTTTATTCAAGACGTTGGCTGGGGAGGAAGATGATTTCGCTGGAACAACACTTGAAGTGAGTAGTTATACATATGTACGGTATACCATGGTGAAGAGTGAGACAAAATTTGCCTCATTACCTCACTCTATCATTACCCAAACATAATTTTCAGTAAAATTGTTAGAGGAGTTATACGGATCAAATCCGACACGATGAATTGTATGGGTTGAACTGGAGAGGTTTTTATCATGATTTTACTCTGACGATTCGACCATTACCTTCCTCTATTCACATTGCAATTCACCGAAACAGATTTCCCTTTGAAGTTACATTCCGTTCCCCCTCTACTGGGTTCCCACTTTGTCGTAGTGAGGGGGCTCGGTCGCGGGCGGTGGAGGTCTTAAGGACTACCGCTGCCCGCGGTCGCTAAGAGGAGTCCACCCAATCCATGTGTGTGAGCGGCGTAAGCCATGGCCTCGGCCATACCGTGCCTAAGGATGCGTGGCACAGGGGGAGCTGTGTCGCTAACGGTGCCTCTCAGAAACCTGGGCGACCTCTGAGAGTAGTCTTGGGTGTAACCCACCCGAGACAAGCCAAGCCCTGGGCAATCGCGGCAATGCACCAGGTGAAAACGCTTAACCGCGGTACTCGTGGGACTAAAATGGAAACCAATTTAAAAAATCTTAATATTGAAAAAGC
>NW_021680409.1:797719-797915 GCF_001412515.2 Diachasma alloeum
GACCTGCAGACAAGCGAAACTGCTTATGAGAGGGCAACTAAGAGTTAGGACCAGAAAGCTTCTGGAGTTGCACAGAGGGGATCTGAGGGTAGCAGGGTCTGAGGGCTCCTTACGGGTCATACAGCTCTCAGAGCTCATCTGTTCAAGATGAAACTTGCAGAACAAGAAGACTGCAGACTGTGCGGAGGCGATAAGG
>NW_021680409.1:798171-802597 GCF_001412515.2 Diachasma alloeum
TACATTCCGTTTTCTATTTTCAGAGTCAATCGGACATTGATCAGACGGCAAAATCAGGAGCTCTTCCGTCGTACTGAAGATCTACCGGAGGGTTTGCCGTTCAGGACTCTAGCACACTTCGTAGCATTCAACAATGCTGCCGATGTGACATTCGACTATCTCGTATGGATCATGGGGGTTTTCAATGAAAATTTTTTATTGTTGGATATGAAAATTGAATGAAAAATATTAGATACGATTTTTTTTGTTTTGAAAAATAATGAGAAATGGACAAGCTATAGGCGATTGAAAACATCGATATTTATGACGTTACGCCAAATTTTTCATCCAACTTTCGGATTTTATCATTTTTTTCGATAAAAAAATTTCATGCAATAGGATGCATATTGGAGATTTATTTATCAATATATGACTTTTCCAGATTTGTTTATGGTCATTTTCTTTGGCAGGTTGGATTTTTCTGCCATCTAGGNTTGAGAAATGGACAAGCTATAGGCGATTAAAAACGTCGACACTTATGACGTTACGCCAAATTTTTCATCCAACTTTCGGATTTTATCATTTTTTTCAATAAAAAAATTTCATGCAATAGGATGAATATTGGAGATTTATTTATCAATATATGACTTTATGGTCATTTTCTTTGGCAGGTTGGATTTTTCTGCCATCTAGCACAACCCAATGCAGCGGAATGTGCAAGAGCTTATTTCCACGCTGCTTTTCATATCCAAAAGGAAGTCTCGCTTCATGTCACCTGGAAAGGGGTGCCTCAACGGAACAAACTCTCCTTCAAGAACAGCCGTTTTACGAGGGCTTGTCGAGGTAATTAGCGTACATTGTTTTATTTCATAGCATCTGAGAGAAGAATTCTAATACTCTCATTTTGTTTTCAGATGCTATGCACATGAATCAGAGATTCGAAGGGCCCTCGGAGGATGAATTCATCGACGTGATGACGAAAGCCTTTAAGGCCCTGGAAAATCGTCGGCGTCGGAGAGATTTGCATCCCCTAGACGATCCAGATGACCAACCTCCACCGCCTCAACGACGTCGTGTCGACTACGGGGAGATAGCTGAACCTGATGAGGATAACTTCCTTGCTCTCTTCGATGATGACATCCCGGTGGTCGATGAGGAGGGCTGAGGGCTTTAGCTTCGTGGGAAATCTGCGAGGATGGATCTTTTTTGGAGTTTATTTTTCGGGGGTCCCATAGGGTTTCATTATGTTCGGGATTTATCATCGAATATGTCGACGGTTCTTACTGAAACGAGAGTATTCGGGTTTATCTTGTCATACAAAGGTATCTTGTTTATAAATTGACCCTTGTAATCACTTCACTAGTCTTCCCTGCCTGATCGTGGTCATTAATCCACTAGTCTCTCGCATTTGACTCTTGTGACCTCTCCTGGGGTCCCTTGACTTCACCTCACTCGTCCCTCCTGTTCAACCCGTGCGATCGCTCCACTGGCCTCCTCTATTTGACCCTTGTAATCACTCAACTTATCTTCACTTGTAATCGCTCCACTTGTCGCTCTCGTTTCACCCTTGTGTTATCTTCACTCGTCCCACCCATTTACCATCGATAGAGAATGCCAGAGGGCATAAGCCTCTTAACAAATTATATATTTACATTTTGCTAGCTAAATCAGTTGACACAATTTAATCAGTGTTAATGAAATAGGTCTTTTCTTATTTCGCGTGAGTTACCTGAGTTTCATTCGGAAATTATAAGATACGTTTGTATTAAAACAAAAATCCAAAGATCCTTGTTTTATCAGGAACCGTCGATATAGGGTGCCAAGATAGCATTGGTTATGTCTTGCCGGAGAAGGAGGGTTGGGGCCTTTTCCAATTAAATTAATCATTTCCTCGTTATTCATCTATTTTTTGTGGGGGAGGCGTTTCATCTGCGTTGGGCTTCACAAAAAGCAGCGGGGAGGGGCTGTTCAGGTCGAGTCTTCTTTCTGTTACAGGTCCAGTACCCCCGGGGGAATTCTTGTGCAATAAACGGAATACGTTGGCAGATTCAATCATTTTTTTGTTTCAGATTGGCTTTTTATAGGAGAGACAAATAAAATGGTTGTGTCTCACTGGAAAGGGCGGGGTGGAGCCCTTTCCCTTCAAGAGCAGCTCGCTATGAGTTCTGAGAAACGAAGAATTAGTGCTACAAAAGATCATTCATTGTGTGTTTGCACTCCAGATGCTTAAAATCTAAAAAACAGTGCAGTCTAATCAATTTCTGAGCTACGGAGGTTTTTTTTTATTTTTCTAAAAGATACATAGAACAAAATAATTACGAGCTACTTTTTTGAAATTCAACTTCTAAATCGCCATTTTCATTCTTTTTTCAATAACAAACTGCAATATTCATGCGAAACAACTCGAAAAACATCTTTTGAAATTTTTTTTTTTAATGTGAAATATTATAATTGTTTTGAGGATCATTTTCCTGGCTATGTTGCATGAATATTGAAAAATTTTATTAAAAAAGTCTCGGAATCAGCTATTTGGAAGTCGAATTTGAGAAAAGCAGCTCATAATCGTTAATCTACAAATCTTTTGGAACATTTTGGAAAAAAAAAGAAACCTCTGTGTTCAGAAATTTAATCCACTGGACAATTGTTCAGTTTTTTAGTGTCTGAATGGCAAACAAACAATGGATAATATTTTTTCTGTACTAATTCTTTGCTTTTCGACACATATAATCGATTTTCCCTGTATGATAAACCTCACTGTGATATCCCGCGATTTTTGAAACTAATAGTAACCTCCCCGCAGCAAAATAAATATTCTTTCCGATTAATTTTTCGTTCTGTATTTTTCAGACTATCTCCGAGTTCCTAGAAAACCTAAAAGCACACCCCAAGTATCCCAGTGACCTGCTGAAGAAACGTTCCTCCCATCTATCAGATTTCCGGAAAGGGATTCGTCTCAACTCTATCAGAATTATTTCATAGAATTTCCACTGATTAGACGGTAGAAATTATTCAAGACTGTCCACCTTCCTTTTGAATTTAATTAATACCATTATTCCACATTGCGAACTGTATTCGATCCATTAATTACAATTAGAATTAATAAAAGAATCATTTGTCCTCATTATTATTGAATAAAAATTCTAATTACAATCACCTATTATTTACGAGCAGAGCGGGGTGGGGAAGGAGGGGGTAGCTGGACCTGGTATGCTGATTGGTCAGCATACCGGTATTAAACTAATATCTACCGAGTATCATTCTAGTACCGTAACCGTATATGGTACTGGTATTGCGTACTGGTATAATACTGGTAGCATAAGCGTACCTTACCGCATGGCCATGGTTTGTGAATTTCCTACGTTATTGATCTATCGATCAAAGCACTAAAATTACCGATGCCCCATTCAACCGCGTGTATAAGTAGCAACTTCAAAAATTATTCCCATTATTATTGTTTAAGTAGGGGTTTTGACATCTTGCACATGGCTTTCAAATGGATCGAATAATCTGTTCAGCAATTTTCATTGAATTCTCTGCTTTTTTTTCCAGCTATGGCCCCCGCCATAATACCCTTAAATCTGGTCTCCATACTGTCTCACCCTCCCCTAAACCGAATGAATGATTCACAACGAGTTCTGCAGTTGACAGCAACATCAACCAAGAAGAGAATTTTTTCTTCATCAAAATATTGATTATTTTGCTGGAAAATTGTTTATTCTTATCACAGAAGCTTCATTGTTTACATTTTTACATTTATTTTTACACTTGTTGGGAACAGAAGGCACAGGTGAATAGTTCTTTCGAGGGAATTTCAACGGTTGTCAGTTCTTTTTGGGAGCTTTTAAATATTACGTTACACGATTAGGGGGGGGGGAGAGTCTATATTTTGAGATATTTGCGATAAAGGGGGCGGGGGGCTCGCCCAGGATGCAGAATGGATCGATAAAGAGTCAACATTAAAGAAAGGAATTTATATAGCGTTCCACATCTTTCAGACGTCATAGGAAATGATTGGGTGGAATTTGGATGAGGTGGAGAGGAACCGGGATTATTCTCAATATGAATAACCAGACAATTTTTACTGAAAAAATGGATAGTCCAGACTGGGATTTGAATCCGGGCCCTTCCGATTATGCATCGGGATCAAGATCTCCAGGTACCGGATTCTTCAGCGATACCGGCAACAACGCTGAATTCGATCGAAACCCATCTAACTGGTCCGTGGGAATAATTATTCTAAGTTGTTCTCTGTTCTTGGAACTATTCCAAAGATTCGGAAAGAAAAACTCCGAATGCTGTAATAGTAACAATAGCATTAGTACGAAATAAATAATTTATTTCTCACGTAATCTCATGTTTTTTTCTCATTCCTATCATTAAAATGCCATTTCATGAAAAAAATGGATTTAATAAATTGACAGAAGGCGGGGGGGGGGGGGGAATTTTG
>NW_021680409.1:802612-808126 GCF_001412515.2 Diachasma alloeum
GGGGGGGGGGGGGGGGGTTGAATTTTGTGACGTAATATAGCAAGGTGTCCCCACCTTTGCGCCGATCTTGTGATGGGGGAAAGGGGAAAGTCTAAAATATCCAAAAAACACGTGACGTAATATTTGAATGGTCCCATTCCAATAAACAGAAAAATGGGAATTGGTCGGGAAGTTATTGGTTCGACCTGTAATGGATCACACCCACTTCAACCCACCCGCAATGGGGCCAACAAATCAATCGAATTGTTGGATCACCATTTCATGATCCCACCCTCCCCGAGACCCTCAAGCCCCCCTCCCCCCTCTCCAAAACTCCTCCCCTGAGCCTTGCACTTTTTCTCATGCACAAAAAGGCTCCCGGAGTGACTGTACCCAGTGCCACACATCTTACAGATATAAGGCTTCTCCCCAGTATGGGTGAACCTATGCTCCTTCAAATACTTGAGTCTTTTGAAGCTCTTCCCACACGTCTTGCAGTGATAATTCGCCTCCCCAGTGTGCGTCGTGATGTGCGCCTTCAAAGTACAGGACTTTGCAAATGCAGCGGAGCAGAAATGACAGACGAAGGGCCTCACCCCCGTGTGGGTCCTCTCGTGGTTGATGCAGTTGGACTTGGACGCGAACCCTCGATTGCAGAATTTACAGACGTACGGTTTGTCCCCTGTGTGGGTCCTCATGTGGAACGTCAGCCCAGTCTTCTGCCTGAAGGTTTTGCTGCAGATGTGGCACAGGAATCTCCTGAAGTCAGGATTTTTCAGGGCCTCGTGGGTTTTCTGGTGCCTCTGGAGCTTGAGTTCGGTTCTGAAGGTCTTGCTGCAGGTCTCGCACTTGTGCTCCTGGTCCTCGAGACCCTCTGGGGACTTCGAGTGGAGTTTCGTGTTGTGATTGATGAGGGACTTCTTGGTTTTGAAGGATTGGGAGCAGGAGGCGCAGGTGAATTTTCTTTCCGAGGGGATTTCAAGGGCTTTGGGGGGGGAGGAATTAATCTCGAGGGGCTGGTGACTCTTCAGAATTATCTCCAGAGGTTCTGAGGGTTTTTGAAAGGAATTCAAGGGCTTGGAGAGTTGACTCTGGTTTTGGAGGCAATCGACCTCGATGAGGGGGAGTTTCTCATGGGGGTTCAAGTGTTTAATTAGGTTGAGGCGTCCCTGGAAGGTCTTTTCGGAGATTTGAGAGGGGAAGGAGGGCTGGTAAGGGTCCGGAGGTTTTGCACCTGGGGATGAGGGTTTGGAGTGGTCTAGGGGAGTTGCGGAATTCTTCTGGACGGTGTCAGGGGTTTCAGATGTGGGGGAAGGGGAAAGGGGTTGAAGATTTTCTGAGGGCTGTGGAGGGATTTTTTCGAGGTGAGGCCCTTCGTTTTTTATGGTGATGGAGTCATCAGTTTCTAGGATTTTTAGGGGGTTTGAGAAGTCATTGTTTGAGAGGTTTTGGTGAAAAGCAGGATCCTGTCGGAAAAAAACGAAGGTGAGAATTTTTTCATGTGAAGTTTTGTGAAGAATTGCGAAACTAATTTCAGTTGGTGGATTATAATGGATATTTGTTGATATATTTGAGTAATGATAAAATTTGAGGAAATTTCAGAACGCATTTCTTTGTAATTTCTTCAGCTAAAAAAAGCTTTCTGATTTTCTTTTAAGGATATCCAAGTATCTTTTACAGTTTGGTACAGACCTAACTATAGATTCAACGATTTTCAATCATCAAGTTTGTCGATTAAATTGCGCTAGAAAAATTTGAAAAAATTGTGAATATGCTGCGTTACCCAAATTACATTTTAGGGTATTTGTGTACGATACGGACCCTTTTTCGTATGAAAAAATGCTATAGGATTTCCTATCGGATATCATATAGGACTTCCTATAGGAAATCCTATAGGAAATCCTATAGGATTTTTTCATACGTGATTCTTAATATAAATTTTATATTTGGGGATTTTTGGGATCCTATGCCTTACCATGTTCGTAAATTTATAGAATAACTATACTTAATATAATTTAAAAAATTAATTGCTTTTAATTGGAGGAAGGGGGTGAAATGGGAGGTCCTGAACATCCTTGTCATTATTCGTGATGTACCAAAGAGTTTTAAATTCACAGTTGGCTACCCAGTCCCAATATTGAGAGAACATGTAAATCGTCTAGCAGGGTACCACTTTGTACGCAAACACCCATTTTGCACAGAATTATTATTTTTTTGACATTCGTTCTTTATAAATCAATGATTAAAATTAGTTAAATTTTCGGAAACCTTATTTTTTTAGACATGAAATGGATTTCTGGTAAAATTCTGAACATTAATAAATTTGTTACGAATCCGAACAAATGATTTTTATGGTGGAAAATTTATTGTTTATAGATTATTTATAGAAAATGCTCGCAATTTAAAAAAATTGTAATTTTCAAATTATTTATTCAATCTTTCTCCAAAACTAAACTTTCTAGTTTTTGTTTAGATTTTTAAAACGTTTTCTAACGGTTCAGTATCGAGATTCAAATTCAGACCTAAAAAAATTAAACAATAAGAGATTGAAATAAAGAGTAAGAGCGGCTTGTGTAGATGTGAAACAAAGAAAACTTTTGTAACATCAAGGAAATGAATTGAATTGAGTTTAAATAATAAATGCATTATAAAATGTCCGGAAAGTTAGGGTCAAATGGGGCTCAAATGAAAGCTCTGATGTTGGACAACAAAAGTAGAAAAGCATTTCACTGGAAAAAACCCTCATGGAAAAATAGATAAAAAATATATGTAATATAGGCCAATTTAACATTATCTTCGAATATATATAAAATTAATATACAATATAAACTTATATATTTTTCATATATATTTTATAATTTTTATATATAAATTAGGCCAATTCCATATATGAAATCTATAATTTTCAGAATATATATTTTTCCGTATGGGAAAATAGCCATGATACTTGGATATCCTTAAAAACACTCGTTCTCAAGATGAACGCATAATTAATGGAATGGAATTGTTCAATTTTTTTGGCGATGTATCACATCTGTAGATTATCATTTTTAAATAATCCCTGAGTGAATAATAAATGCATACTCTTTCGCCGGGAGACTTCCTCAGGAGTTTCCTGAGCTTCTTATCCGCCTCTTGACAGTGTTCCCAGAGACTGTGAGCCACATTAAGCTTCAAAATGCACTTGGAACAAATTCTCTGAGGCAATCCGTCAGTTCTAAACACCTGAAATTGCATACCAAAACTCAGTAAACATGTTTTGACACTGAAGTTTGATGAACTGACCTCAATGCCCCCATGGAGCTCCAATATCCTCCACAATTGCACTCCCTTGGAATTAATTTCATTTTCACCCCCAAAAATGGATGCATTCTCTCTGTCATCACTTAAGCAAGCTCTACAGACTTTATCTATGTCATGGAACTGCTCCATAGTTCTCAGCTTTATTTCCAATCGTTAATATCGTTTTGTGATCAGGTCTGTAGCATAAAGAGATGAGAATGGATTATTACAAATTTTATTTCTATAATTTTGAAAATATCTTCGATACTAGCCGGTTCTGGAAATGTCAGAACGCTTTTTTTGTAGCCCATGAAATGTTCCACAGAAAATTCTTGTGACATTTTTCTCTAAATCCACTAGTTCCAGACATATTTACAAAAGAGCGAGTAAAATGTTTGCGTTTTGCGGTTCCAGATAAATCTACGAAATAGTAGTAGTAGTAGTTTTAGGTGAAAACGCTGAAATCCTCTATGAGATCCACGCCAAATCAGTGGGCAGACAAATCGATGCTGCGGATTTTCGTCTCAATTATTCTCTGAAAAAATGGCGATTACACGAAAATTTTGAAAAAAACAACTTTCAAGCTATCAAATCGCCCTTCGGCACACTCAAAGAATGTGAAAAAACCTTCAAAATGGGATGTCATACATAACATTATCTTCAGTTTGCAGGAATATTGAGACCAATTTGGAATTTAAAAAAAATAAATCAAAAATAGCCATTTTCAAAAAGTCATAACTCCCTCAAATATCAATATTATTCATTTTTTTCAAAATTTTTGTCTAATCGTCATCTTTTCATAAAAAAATTGAGACGAAAAATCCCAAGATCGACTTTTTGGGTCTGCTGAGTTGGCGGGGATCTGCCCCTATAAAGAAGTCCTTAAATATTTTTCTCTAAATCCCCTCATTCCAAAGATATTTGTAAAATGCACGGATTAAAAAATAATAATTTGCAAGTGTGTATTTATATAGAGTGTGAGTTTGGCATGCGAGAGATCGAGGTTCGCTTCCTGGTTGGGGCGCCCGAATTTGTGATACTCTCAATCTCACAGTTTTATTGTCTAGTCGAGCGGGAGTCTCGCAAGAAGACGACTGTACCTGGGTAGGTTTTTCCCTCAAGTGGGGTTTTCCCACTTCCCTTGCCCTGCGGTGAAAGCGTTACACGAGCTTGCCAGTGGGAAGGGAAGAAATCGTAAAATTCCGAGGGTATACGAGAAAGAGAAAAAATTACAAATATTCTTAAAATTAGTAATTTTAGGTGAAAAAGTAAAACAAACAGGAGGCCGAGCCTTTCTGTCAGAAGACATGTGACCGTTACGTAATGCGTTATTTGTCTTTTTCATTTTTTATTTCTACCAATCCCATTGGTAGTAAGCCTCCAAATGAATCCGTAGAAATTTTATTTTCTAATGAAAATTTTTTTTTTTTTAATCTGATGAAATAGGAAGCATCAAGACGAATATTTTCAAAAAAAATTGAAATAGTTTTAATAGGTTTCTTGAGATATTGAACAATACAGTTTTATACAGAAGATCGAATATCTAACTGATTTCAACTTCCTATCTCAATTTTTTCAAGCGTTATCGTGTTCACGTCAATTTTATTACAAAAATGAAAAATGTCAATTACTGAGTGACTCGCAATAGTTAGCTCGGCAAATGATGGTCCAATTTGATAGATATTACCATAAGGGATATTTTGACGCCAAAAAGTTAATTTGATTCATTTGATTCATTTGAGTATTTTCGAAATATTGAGAGAAGAAAAATTTTTCGGAATCGCTGTATCTCAAAAACTACTGGACCGATTGAGCTGAAATTTTGCCCAGATGTGCTCCCAAAGAATAGTAATTATGAGCCAGAATTTCAGATTTTTATCTACCACTTGAGACTGTTTTTTGTTAAAAATTATGAAAAGATTCCCAGAATTTTGTATGTACATACGGACACACACACAGACATGCTCCAAAAATATCTATCTCGACGTTTCATGACATTCTAAGTCATTTCCAAGCAAAATTGTAGAATCGAAAAATTGGCCGATTACAAATAAGCTTCTAGTCGGAAGCAAAGAAAACATTTTTATTGCATAACATTTTCTATCCTCTAAAATTCTCCACAAAAACAATTTCTCCTCCAAAGATATCTATAGAACAATAACCTACAATACGTAAATTCGGAATCCTCCCACTCTACCCCTTCGCACCAAAATTCCATGATTTCCCCCTCATCCCTTATTACCCCCCCCCCCC
>NW_021680409.1:808144-867073 GCF_001412515.2 Diachasma alloeum
ACACACACACACTCACACACGCCCGATCAAACCCCAACAATCACCATCGACAATCATCAAACCCCCAAAACCCAAAACAACCTACTCCACAAGCAGTAATCAATTTCAAAACCCCCAAAAAAATTGCAAAACCCCCGGAAAACAATCCTCACCTGTTCCTGGACCTGGTGAACTCTACCCCAGTCCTTCACACATAAAGTCACTCACCGAGATCCCCCGGACTCCACAAATTATAAACAAAATAAATAATAAATACATAAAACCCACGCGACTGCAGACGGCGCAGTCGACCGCAGACGTGCGTGCGCACTTTCGATTTTCATTCATATATGTAAAATAAATAGGATGAAAAATCTCGGAAAAGTGCTAATAATTCGTTCCTAATTGCCAAGACAACATGAATTGGCGATTAAAGTGGTGAAAGGTGTGGATGATCAGGTGGGTGAAGAGACTTGGAGTTATCGGGGTGATAATTATCATTGAGAGTGGATAATCATCAAGAATGAGTGACCAAGAAGGAAACAATAACCTCTCAAGAGAGACACTTGTGAGTAATTCAATTCTTTTTCTATCATTTCGATTGGAGATTAATTCTCGAGGGATTGATTCAGTAATTAATGATTCTTTGGGGAAAGGGGTGGCGTGGGGGTTGTTGGGGGGCCATTGAGGCGTGATAATTAATGAGGGGTCAATGTGCAATGGTCGGGTGAGTGATTCGGTCAGAAGGAAACCATCAACTGGAGAGGCTCCATAATTTTCCCCTGAACTTACTGAAATTGATTTAGAATTCACTTGGGAGGATCCTCCCCTGAGAAAAAATATATAGATTCATTCATTTCTTTGAGGGAATCAAAGTGGCTCGATGAATTTCTGGGAGATGAGAGACATTTAAATTGATAAAACTAGGGGAGGGTAGGGTAATGGATTATGGGGATGGGTAATTATTCATAACTCAGAAACGAACGTATTAATAGAGCTCAGTTTAGGCTCATCAGAAAGGGAAAGAATTGTTCTTTGTATTGAAAAAAAAAAATTAAATTTCATCAACATTTCAACCCGTCACTAATATTTTGAAAAAAGTCAAAAGTCTCCATTTTACCCCAACCTCCTCTACGTTTTATCAACTTTTTAATGACAGAGAAATCAAAAAGGTTATTTTTACTCGTCATTTTCTCAAGAAGGGCAGAGTGAAATTCCCCGATTTCTCTTCATGTTCAAGACATTTTTTCAAATTTCAAAATGAGACTTGACTCATCCAAATCGGATCATTTACTCAGGAAATGTCGAAGATTGAAGAAAAGTACTTGAAGGAGAATCACAAAATTCCCCACAAAAAATCTAATTTCTCCCTAAATATTTCAACGTTTCTTAATAAAACCAGGCTATTTCAATTTTATGTTTAAAACAAGGGTATCTCAAAATCCATATTAAAAACCATCTGAAATCTCACGTTTTCCTTCTGTTGACAGCTGTATAAATGGTATGAATGCATTAAAAAGTACAAATATAGTCCAACCAAAACTTCTTTTCTCGCATGAACTTAGTTTCCGATAACGAGTTTCCATGGTTTCTATTGTCAAATTGTTGATTAGTCAATGAAAACAAAGGAAAACCATTTTCTCCAAAGGGAAAAGAAATTTTGGTCCGACAATAACATGAAGTAGGGGAGGGTAGGGTAAAATGGACACTTTTGACTTTTTAAAAAATATTCATAACTCAGAAACAGATTTATCAATTGAGCTCAGTCTAAGCTCATCACAAAGAGGAATCATTATTTTTTAATTGAAAAATAAAATTATTCCATTTCGTGAACAATTCAACACGTCATGAATATTTCAAAAAAAGTCAAAAGTGTCCGTTTTGCCCTACCCCCCCCTACTTCACATTGGAAGAGAAATAAAATGATTTGCGCGCTCCATGAGACTTAGGCCCGGTTGCACCAACCCGTGTTAGCTATTTTTACCCCCAGGATAAATTTAACCGTGTGTAATCCTTACGGACTAACAGACCGTTATCTGGCGGTTTAGTTAACAGACGATGGTGCAACCGGACCTTAGAAATGGATGTGAGCAATAAGCTTTCACATGAATTTTGAGATACCCGTGTTTTAAAAATAAAATTGACATACCCTTGTTTCATTAGAAGGTGTCGATTTGAAAAACAATCGACGGATCTATTTTCAATGCGTCTTCTTTCCTTACTCCTTCATTCACTTCATGAACTATTGACTTGCAGATTAGCACAGCTGTGAAGTTTCTGCAAAATCCAAAGGTATCGTCTAGTCCCTTGAAACAGAGGCAGGAGTTCTTGCTGAGAAAAGGTCTATCTGAGGATGAAATCAGGAAGGCTTGTGACCTGGCTGGTCTTGCAGAGCCAGTCAACGACTTCACCAGTGTCATGATACCCCAGAATTACGTTTATCAAGGGTATGGCTACCAGGTGATGCAGCCCACCCTCTTCTACAGGGTCAAAGAGTTCTTCAATACTGCTGCACTCATTGGTGCAACGTTCTACTGTGTATACTGGTTTTACAAGGTAATTATTACTCTAATTATTTTATTTGGATAAAAATAAAAATAAATTGGCACAAATGCGTTCATTATTTTTTTCACTATCTCGGAGATGAATAGTTCTAGAAGAAAATGTTGAGAAAAGTTTTTTGTTGATTTTTTCGTTGGGAATTTAGAATTCCTCAGAAAAAAAATTATGACAAAATTATTTTAAATTCCAGATTTTTTAATAAACAAGCGGGAAATTGCTCTTGTATTGTATATAGTATAGTTATTTTTGCTAGTAAATTAGCAATATCCTTCTGAATAGTTATTTTGTGCATCATTTCCTTCTATCATGTATAATTCATTCTCTTTCATTTTATTAAATTGAATAAAATTTCCTTTTACCTAATTTTGTCAGATTTTGAACTTAGTTGAATGTTATCAGCATCATTATTCTTTGATCCCTTTTCTTCCATACAACCAATTGCCTTTTTATAGTTCTATTTCTCCCCTCAGCCCTTCGATAAAATGTTAATAGACAATTTTTATTTACACATACTTGAATAAATTTGAAACATCACATTTGAAGGAACCATCTTTCTGATGGTTTCACTTTCAGGGAAATTCATGAAAAATTCACAATTTTCAACAATTATCATAAAAATCATATCAGCCAATATAACTATCGTAATCATCTTTTAACTTCGACTTAATGGCTTAAAAACAAACATTTTAAGCTATGATTGAATTCATTTGAAGCATGATATTCAAAGATATCCCCAGGATTCTGATTTTCAAAAAATACAAAATTTTTGAAAATTTTCGAATAAACCAAAATAACGATTATTGCTATGGCCTTCATCTTGGAACTCGGTCAAAGGGACATCCAAACAAATTTTTTAAGCCACCATTCAATCAATTCAGAACATTTTTTTAGCTATCGTAGAACAATCGATTTTCGAAAAAATTTAAAAATTAAAAAAACTAATCGATGAATTAAATTTTAATTAATGGTTATCGATAGGGCTCAACAATACCTACATTTGAAAAAAACGATTCAATTCCATCCATTCATTAGGGCACAACTGAAGAAAAACTTTACCATACACATACGTACACTGAGAAAACAAAGTTTTTTGAGAAGTACGTCTTTATCTATATCACTCGTGGTTTGAAAATTTTCAAAAGCGAAACACCTTGCACTAAGAAAAAAAAACTTTTCGTCAAGAAATTTTGTGCTTGCCCTGAAGACGGGGACAATTTCTTAATGACAAGAAAACGATGTCTCAAACCAAGTAAAATTAATAATTCATTTAATAGTTTTTTAGCCTCAATTCTAAAATATTTTAATACAAGAACTACTTGACTTGATTTGAGAATTCGTTTTCTTGATATGAACCAATTTTTTTTTTCTTAGTGTGGGATATTGTCTGCTTGGTAATTTTCGAGCCATGAATTTCTCGATACAAGTAAAGACGCACTTCTCAAACAACTCTTGTCTTCTCAGTTTACGGACACGGTCTAAAAATTGCATTTTTGGACTTTTTGGATAATGATGGTTCGATATAAAGCAAAAAATCCAAAACTTAAATTTGAACGATTACAATGCTTCCATTGGGAAGCAATAAATAATATAATTAATAAGTATGATGCAAAGAATATATTCATTAACTTCAATGAAAATGTTTCATTAAAATTCATTGAAAAAATGAATGAATTTCACTCATTGAATAATTGATAAAACGTAATTTTATCAGTTTAAATGTCTTTCTTCCCTCAGAAATTCATTGAGCCACTTTTATTTGGTCGCAAGAAGGACTCGATAAAGGACACCGTGGAGGACCTAGACAAAACAGTGAAGGATTCCCTCAAAGAAATGAATGAATCTATTTCGAAGGTGGAGAGTAGTGTGAAGAGGATGACGCAGCATCAAGCCCCGGATCCAACGATTCCCCATCTCGTCCAGGAGTTGAAGCAGGATTTGGCCAGTCTCAAGGGTCTTCTGCTCTCCAGGAAGCAGTTCCCCAGTGCCCCACCTTCCATTCCCCCCTGGCAACTCGAAGCCTCGACCCAAAGTCGAGACAAGGCTGCGGAACGAGAGGACGATGCCGGCAGTGGCAGTAGTACCAATAATTCAGACAGTTCGCTTGAGATGATTCGAGAGGATCCTCCTAAGTAGATTCTAAAACAATTTTAGGGAGTTCAGGGGAAAATTATGGAGCTGTTCGAGTTGATGGATCTCTTGTAATTACGTAATTATTTATGTAATGAGACAGTTTAGGAGGGAATGCGGAGGTAATGTTTTTTATGGGAATTTTTTCCAGCTCAAAAAACGATTTGACATTTTATCGAACGATCAATTCAGTAGCGAAGTGGTTAAACGGTTTAAGTCGATTTTGGCTATTGGCCAGTTTTCAATGAATATCTAAAAATCTAAGGGAGATAGCAAATTTTTTCTCATAATCTTTTTAGTAGCACTCAATTCGCTGTATAAAAAAGGTTATTACGAAAATTTCGCTATCTCCCTTAAATTCGGAAATATTTCTGGAAAACTCAACTAAAGACTAAATTGACTGAAACCGTTTGACCACTTCGCTACTGAATTATGGATGAAATCAATGCACAATTAATGAATTGGAAATTCTTCGACTCGAATAGTTCCTTCATTTTTCACAACTGAATTCATTTTCCATTTTAGTCAGGGCTCTGTGTTATAATTTTTACACGAATCAAGGATTGTCAATGATTTTATACTATAATTTAGATATTTGTTTTGTATATAATTAGGGTGAGAGGAATACTGGTATGCTCAATGTGGATTATTCGGAGAAATTGGTTTTTCTGTCCCACAAAACTGTCGACGATATTCGTTATTATTGAATAAATAATTGAGTATTTTTCAATTGTTGGTCTTTTCATTATTTTCCCCTCTTTTCGCAAATATCCCTCACAAATTGTCTGCATATAAACGTCTTATGACATTTCTCTTCCAAAAACTCTCTCCACTCCTCCAATCAAACAAAAAAAAATATCAAAACTTGAAAAGGAAATTTGTTATAATTTTATTCACTCAAATTCAATCAATCGAGAATAGATAAATGTGCATATACTCCATGCACACATCAGGACCGCCTGAGTTAAATTCTTCCTGAAAGAATTACATTCATAACAAATTTATATGTTTTGTTCCGCCATTTTTCATGTAATTTCAATATGTAACTTTATTAATACTCTTTATTCATTAGATTAATCATAAATGTGGACCAATGCCTCACTGATACAGTGAGTTGCACCAGTCTGTCTAGAAAAAGAAAAAAATCTGTGACTTAGTATCTTTCACCATTTTATGAGCCATCCTAGGTCGATGGTACAAAGAAACATTTACATAATTTTTTTATCTCAAAATGAACGCACAAAGGAGCAAATGGAGTTCAACTGTCGACAATAGTGGCTTACAGATGTACTTCACTATTATTCGAACGGAAAGAATAATCAGGAGTCTCACGAACGTATCTTGTTTATAAAGCGATCTTTGGCTGATGCAATATTTTTTTCGATCAATCGATGAAATTACACTTTTTTAAATTAAATTATTTACATAAATTAACGCAAATTGAATCGAGGATTGTTGTGATCCTAGGACGCTTTGTGCTGAAGAAAGTATTGGCTGACGTTTCCAATTTCCTTGGGATGCACTCGAATAAATACTCACTGAGTTCAGTAGCTAATTGGTGAGAATTCAAAACTTTTTACTGAGTATTTTGCGAACATCTTGGAAACTAGTGGCTTTAGGAGAAATGTCATTAGGCTTTTTTTGTAGTTTATATTTTATAATTGTCTACAAAAAGTTCTTATGACATTTTCCTCCGACTCCGCTAGTTTCCGAGATGTTTCTTAATTCGTCTTTGTGATTTTTTGTTCAATTTGTTCGAATTTCGAAAATTTGTCACTAAAAATTCTGCAAATACCTCGAAAACTAGTGGCTTTAGGAGAAAATGTTAGTAGACCTTATTTGTAACTTACAAAATTCTCTACAAAAATGTTTTATGACATTTCCCTCTACATCCGCTAGATTCTGAAATATTTTTTAATTCGTCTTCGTGATTTTTTCCCAGTTTTATCCAATTTCGGAAAATTTGTCACTTACAATTCTACAAATATCTCCAAGACTAATGGATTTAGAAACAATGTCGAGTGAAATCCTTTCAAAGGATTTTGTGTCATTAACAGAGATGTCTCAACATTGCCCCTAAACCCAATAATTCTCAAGACATCAATTCTCACCTCAATCAGCTACAGAATGAATTCCCTCCCGCCCAGAAATTTTGAAAAAACAAATAAACAAGATATTTTCCTCATCGTCTCGTAATCAGGGTGTTCTATATCTATTTCAATAACAGTATTTAATCCTAACATTAGACACACTAAACTGCATTATCATTACTTTTTTTTCTCCCTTCAGTTTTTTGTTTTTCCTTTTATCTAGTCTAGTCTAATTGAGTCGATTGAATGATGGGATGGGATCAGTTAGCTACCCAGTGTGAGGTAGATGTAGATTTCTCGATAGTACTGAGCGCACGTCCTGGGTGAAACGTAGAGCGTCCAGGACTGGAAGGAGGCTTAGGAGGGCTGTGTCACCAGCATCACTAAACCACGATTTTATCGGGATAGCATTGTCTGAAAATTAACCATAAATCATTATTTGTTTGTAACGACATTAGAATGATGACAATGTGAGTGAAGATTTTTATTCAATGGTTGATCCATTTCTTTAATTTGAAATTATAAAATTTAAGGCCCGCGTCTATTATCTTTTGAACGTGATTTTGGTTGTTTTTTTTTATTCTAATAATCTGAAATGTTTTTCAAAGGCCATTCAGTTTTACATAGCCCTGGAGTCTTCAAAAATCATGATTGTACAATCAAAAAAACGTTAAAAAAATGAATATTTTCAAAGAGCGTTTTTGAATAATGTTGGGAAATAAACCCAATAGGAAGGACATTGCAAATTAATAATTTGATGTATCTAATAGCTGTTGGGTCGTCATTTGTAACAGTAGTCAATGGCTGTCAGATTGTTAGTTATCATGATAAACCATTCACTATTTCCTCTCTAACGGACTTATTTCTTAATCTTCATTAAAAACGCTCTTTGAATAGTTCAGTTTTTTCTATTTTTTTTATCGTACAATCATATTTTTTAGGTACTCCTGCGTGATGTAAAATCCAATGGAAATTGTGATATATTTTACATTATGAAGACGGAAAAACAATCGAGATAACGTTCGAAAGATAATCCACCCGGGCCGTAATAGCAAAAATTTTTCAAATGAGAACAAAATGAATTTGCCTTGCATCAGTTTTTGGGATGAATCTTTGAATGTTTTACTAAAACTTATCGTCAACTGGGATTGATTCATGAAAATTGAACATTGATTAACATTGATTAATTGATTGATATTTTGATTGATTTCTCGGGGTTGCGAATTTGAGAATTTGAACTCACGTGGATAGGCTCTGTAAGCCCCTGGACTATTATCAAGTATGAAAACAGATGCCAAATCCGAGCAAATGGCAGCTAGGTCCTTGGTGTAAGAACCCATTTCAGGTGTACAATGTTGTCTGTAATATCTACGTCTTAATATACCCCTGTTGTTGTCCAATTTATCGGCAACTGCTGCTCCATATATCTCCATTGATGCTGTGAACACTACGAGTTCATACCTGAGGGCGAAAACTTATCAGTTAATCCTTCATCAGAATACAATCATGGGTTAGACGAAGGAATAGATGAGTTTAAAATCAAGCTGTAGATTACTTAGTAAATATCTCAAAAACTATCGAATTTGCATAAAAATACCTAAAGACCTTTTTTGTAGAGAATTTAATGGGCTATAATAACTGCCTTCTGACATTTTTTTCTAAACTCAGTAATTTTTCAGATATTCATGAAATAGTGTAAATGATTTTTTTACGTTTCATGAAAGAAATTGAAGACGTTAATTTTATTCTGTTATCATCTCAGAAATAAAGATGTTGATCAAAAAACATCAAGAGATTTTTTGTGGGAAATTTCATAGACAACGAAAAGGTCTTTTATCATTTTTTATAAATATTTATGAAATATTGAGAGATGAATGTTTCCACGAATCAATTTTTTAAGTTTAATAAATTGTCTCTTACCACTGGCTAACAATATCCAGGAAAAAATCAACGTGTGGTCTCTTGTGGACGAAAAATCTGACCGGATGTCGGTCTATCGTCACCTTAAGAACAAAATCAGGAGGCGTTCCAGGCCTGACTGTTGGCCTCGCCACTCCATCGTGATGTGAGTGTATCAGCGTCTCATCTAAATCTAACACTAATACTTTTCTCTTTACTATGCCTGCAAAAAAACAAATTGGACTTCATCACCGATTTTTTCAGAATCAAATGATGATGTTTGCTTCAAGATATTTTTCAAACATTAATTATCATTAATTTCTCATCCTATTGTTTATTAAAAATTTGATTTTTCGTTTTTTGCTCAATAAATTTGCAGATTTTTTTGCTCTTTCTTCCAAGAATTTAATTCAATTTTTTACATTTTTCTTCCGAATGTTCTCTGATTTTTTTGAGATATCGAGAATTAAAATCAATGGAAAAAAAGAATTTTATGTTTTTTAATTGAATAATTGTGAATTGTTCTTGAGTTTTCAGAATTATTTTCCTCAGAACGAATGAATGAGTGCTATCCTTCAGCAAAATCATCAAAACTGATGATAAAATTCTTACTGAGTCTGTGCCTGGACAACGGCGACAGTGGGAAGATCTCGTATTTCACTGGTTGCATCTGCGAGATCTGCAAAAGAAATAAAAACCTGACAATCTCCCGGTCAGTCCATCAAACCTCCCAGTACTCAATACCCAATATTCAGATAAGATAACACCGTTGCCTTGAGACTCTCGTAAGCCCCAAGAAGCAACTCCGCAGTCAGTAAAAAAGATATGAAGAATGAAACCGCAGATGAGACGAGAATCCATGAATGCATAATTCTGAGAATATCCCTGGAGCTGTCAGGTTCAGAGAAAATGTCAAGGGACTTTTATTGAAGGGCGCAACATTCTCTACAAAAAAATCTCGTGACATTTGCTCGTGAAGTGAGTAGTTCCTGAGTTATTAGTCAGTTAAAGCGAAGTGCATGCAGAATTTTGAACATAAAATTAGATGGATGGAAAATTTATGATGGTTTAGGGGAAAATCTTATTAGCATTCGTTTTTTGCGGCTCAAGAAATGATCTACAGAAATGTTCCTTGACTCTTCTGTTAAACCTATTTGTCTCGAAGATGATTTCCAAATATATGTTTCCTCCAAAACTATTAAATGTATAAGAAGATTTCAAAAATCTTTTTGAGACAGGATTTGTAAAAAAATTATCAAGCTCAACTTGTGATTGAAGATCAACATAGGGGAGGATGGAATTAAGGCCCGCATGGATAATCTTTCGAACGTGATCTCGGTTGTTTTTTTTTTATTTATAATCTGAAATTATCTCCAATTGCGATTCAGTTTTACATAGCCCTGGAGTCTCCAAAAATTATAATTCAGTAGCGAAGTGGTAAAACGGTTTAAGTCGAGTTATCTCCCAGTTGAGTTTTTGAATAATATTTCCGAATCCAAAGGAGCGAAATTTTCATAATGATATCTGTTGTAGCTCTCAATCGGCTCTGCAAAAAAGTTTACAACAAAAATATTGCCATCTCTCTTAGATTCCGAGATATTCATTGAAAACTGGCCAATAGTCAAAATTGACTTGCACCGTTTTACCACTTCGCTACTGAATTGTACAATCAAAAGAACATTGAAATAAAACTGAACATTTTCAAAGAGAGTGTTTTCGAATAATGTTGGGAAATAAACCTAATAGGGAGAAAATTGCAAATTAATAATTTGATGTATCTAATGGCTGTTAGGTTGTCATTTACGACAGTAGTTAATGGCTGTCAGATCGTTAGTTACCATGATAAATTATCCCTTCACTATTTCCTCTCTATTGGTCTTTGTTCTTAATCTTTATTAAAAACGCTCTTTCATATAAAAATGCTCAGTTTTTTTTCCACTTTTTTTGACTGTACAATCATTATTTTTAAGGACACCTGCGTGATGTAAAATCCAATAGAAATTGTGATATATTTTACATTATGAATATGGAAAAACAATCGAGATAACTTTCGCAAGTTAATCCACCCGCGCCTTAAATGAATATTTTTGACTTTTTAAAAATATTCATAACTCAAGAATAAATTCATCAATTAAGCTCAGTCTGGACTCATTACAAAGAGGAAGAATAATGCCGTTTCATCAACATTTCAATGAATTATCAACATTTAAAAAAAGTCATTGCCCCACTCTCCCACAAGATGAATAATATATGACTAATATCAACTACGATTGAATGATATTATTTTCATCTCTTCTATTGAATAGTTAGGGCGGGAGATTTCGAAAAGATCAGTGTATTTTCTTACTTTATAAATTGTTCAATTGGGTGTATTTAATTATTACCTGCAGGATTTTTAAAGATACGCTGTCTTCTCTTTTCTTTTCTCATTCTTTCTTTTGTATAATTCATTTTTTGAATGCTCCAAAAGACCACGATAATAACATCTGAGATTTGATCGCTCACTCTAAAACTATACCCCTTTCTCAAAGAACATAACATTGCTATTTTCCTGTTAGATTTTCTCTTTACCATTTTCGCGTTCTTCTTCGGGACAACTGTTTCGTTTGTTTCCACATAAACTCTCTCCCGAAACATTCATCAAAGTATCTTCAACCCAACACTACTCCCTTCTTCCGAAAAAGCCAACTTGATCAAAAGCATTTCACAATCGTGCAATCCCCCTTCCCCGCAGCCAAAAAATTTGAATTGTATTCTACAATCGACACAACTTGAAAATCTTAAGAGACTTCTTCTGACTACTACAAGATTCTCTAAAAAAATCCCCCTTCAAGTCCTTTAAATATTACAGTCTGGTGACAACATTAAATTATGTGTCATTATTGGGCAATGATCAAGCCCAACTTGGGATTAATGATTAAGATAGGGAAGGGTGGGGCAATATGGACACCAGATTTAAATAATGAGTTGAATTGGATCAAATCTACTGTTTCGACTTCATTTAAAGATTATAAAAACAAACACATTGTCATAGGACTGTGTCGTAGGATTTGTAAGGTAAAGTAAAAACGGGGTAAATTGGACACTTCTTGGGTATCCATTTTACCCCACTCTTGAATAATTTTTCGGTTGTGAACTTTGCTGAAAGCAATTTTTTAAAATTCGATGATTGAAAATTTTTTGAGTGTCCATTTTAGTCCATCCTATACGGATTCATCAGATGTCCAGATTGCCCAATGGAAGAATTTTTCAAAAATTTGAATTTTGAAAAAAAAAATTTTTTTTCGCAAATTTTTTGGGTGTTAGTTTTACCGGTGTCTTTATTGCCCCATCCTCCCCTATTCATTTTTCCTAAATTTCTCATTTTCTACAGGAGAGAATTTCGGTCAACTTTTTAATATTGATAATTATTGAAGGAGTTCAATTAAGGTCATAATCAACATAATCATCTCCTAGAGCAATATAATTGTCATAATTGAAACCTAATGAGGATTGCCTGCGCTGAGACAAAAACAAATACGTTTTCAAACAAGTCTTGTTTAGGCCAACAAAATCGCTAGTTGAAAATTGCCAAAAAAGAAGTTGTTTAATTCGAATTCGAAAGTCCCAAACATGAATAATTGCTCTGCTTGCGATAACAACGAAATATTTGATTCAAGCGGCAGATAATTCACACACAATAGAAAATTATTATTCTCATTAGTACTCTTAATAATAAAAAAAGTTGATAAAAAACAATATTCAACAGGAAAAATTTTTTTGCTTCAATTCAAACAGTCATTTTTCGAGTGTTTTATTTTGCCCCACTCTCCCCTACTAAATCTATTTTTGCGACAAAATTTTTTCGTCCCGGCGAACGGATTTTTTGTGCATGTTTGGCACAAAAAATCAGTTTTTGATCATTTTCAAAAAACTATATTCTTGGCACAAGTAAGACTTGTTCGAGAACTGTCGTTTTTCTTTCATTGTGGTAATGACTCGGCTGCAGAAGTACGGTATTGAAAACCTAAATATTTCTCTCAAGTAAATGGATATTTGGCAAAGATAATTTTTTTCTCAGTGTCCAACAAATAAAAACAACACAAGCATTCAACAATTCAACAATCCCCCTCCCCCCTAAAAAAACCATGTCGCAGAGCCCAAACAAGCCCTCAAAAAACGATGATGACAGGCGCTGTGCACCAACTTACGGCTCTAACCTGCTTCTTGAGCAGAAAGCAGATGCAGGTCCACACGCGGGAAGCCATAAGAAGGAAAGCTCTCATCCCCATCTGCAATTGCTTCAGCATGTCTATGACAATATTAACCGGGCCGAAGTCCGGCAAACGCACAAACCCCAGTCACTTGTCTATTGTTCCCTCTTCAGCTGGAAAATGAAAATTATCCCTCACTCTCGAGCTATCTCTCTCTCTCTCTCGCCTCCCCCTCGTCCTCTCCCACGACGTATTCTTATTTTCCACAGGTTACAGCACTGTTACAACACTTGTCTGCAAACAAATCGGATTAACTCCAGGGGGAGAGCATTTTTTATCCGAAAAAAGGTGAATGTTCAACTCCACGAGTTGCAACGACAAATGCTGAGGCGATGGTGCACAGAGGCTTTGTTTATTTGTTATTGTTTCTCCGTGTGTATTCACATTGTGGGTTGAGGATGGATGCGAGGGCTGGTGAGTAAATCGCGGGTTAGGGGGATTTCGCGAGGATTGAGACGGTCTGGAGACGATAAACACCGAGAGGACTAGGAGCCATACCGCACAGCAGCCGCCATCTTTCGCACATCGACCCAATTTGTGAGAGTGTGAGTTTTACACTGCGCGAATGGGGAGAGGGGGTGCGCATGACGAGTCAAATGTGATTTTATTCATTGATATGGTTTTTTCATTTTATTTTTTGGAGACAATGTGTTTTATCAATTCATTACTTCATTCATTTTTGTTATGTTTTTATTCTTTTTTATATTTATTCTCTTCATTTGTTTGCCCTGAAGGTACAAAATAGGATTATTTTGAGATTACAGGGGGTTTTTATACTTAAAAATTGAAAAATCGCATTTTATCGTTTTTTACAGAAAAATTACAACTTTTGAGATATTCATCGCTAATTGATTAGCAAGTCTTTTATATTAAGTTATGGGGGAATTTTTGTGAAGCATGAAAGGTACTTTTATATTTTTGTTTTGGGAAGATTCGCTGTTGACATATGCAATTGTTGATAACAATTTTCCATTTTGTTCCGGAGTTGATACCCCAAATTGGTAATTTATTTATTTTCCTCTGAATAGAGAAAAAAATTGGTTGAATATTTAAATTTTCCTTCGTTTTCCGTCCGATTAAAAGCTGTGAAATTTGACATTCAAATTATTAATACTCATCTTCAAAAATAACCTGAACAACCTAATAACTATAACTAATTCCCCAAAATTAGACTTTCGTAATAGCAAATAGGTATTTCCTCACCACCTGACGCAACCCTCACTCTGAAAATCTGCAGCAACTGGTCATTCCAAAAATCGAGTAATGAAAAATGAAAAAAGAAATAATGAAATTTCATGACAATGATTCTGCACAATTATCCCCCCCCCCTCCGCCGCTGGGAGTATCAGTTGATTGAATTATTTGATAGCGAAAAAATGCTATAATATTCGAACGAGAGCGGGAACGATTGATCACCGTTTGTAAACTCCCCTAAATTCGCCTTATCCTATCTCAGCCCCCTGTTTTACACTGTGTTTTCAGTGTCCCTCATATTGAAGCCATTACAGATGGCGCGGAGAGTCATCTGACGGCTCCCCACTTTTCACAATTATCCCCCACTCTTTGACGGTTTTCGCGCTTTCGGAACCGTGAAGAAATGGAATTTGTTGGGATTAGACTGATAACCTGATGTGCAATTAGCGACTGCACAAGTAGGCATAATTATGTCAGTTTAATCTCACTTTCAAACCATACAATACGAGTTATTCCGGCGTTTCCTTTAAAACAGAGCAGAGAAATGGCGGCAGTTGGGAGAATGGAGGGGGTCAGTCAGGTGGTAATCCAGCGCCGCGTTGTGGCCGTCAGAAACAGCCTCGATAATGCGGACACGCGTATTGTATAGGGGCATTGGATTTAGTGTCAGGGGGCTGTCCTATCTAAAAAAAGAGAGCACTGTCATGGCGGCCACCGCAAGTGCCATGGTGCATACTGCTCATGGGTACATTGATGAGAATTTTTGGCGAGTTCTCATGTGAATTTTCATGAGGATGAGCAATGCGTGACATCATGACCGAAGAATTGGCCGCGAAAACAATTGATTTTCAATTAATTATCATAAGGTATCTAGGCAATATACCTCCATAATTTTCGCCGTTTAGCTACACTGAGAGAAAAATATCGTAGTTTCTACGGAATATATCTTATTGGATGTATGCTCTTTCATATCAAAATAGAATTTCAATGTTTTAACGTTGTAATTCGTCATTTCAAAAGTAGATTCCTTAGAGAGCGTCCGTAACGGAATATTCCTTCGAAAATGAGGCATTATGTCATTCAAAATATGTTATTGAATACGATTCCGTTGATATCGGCTACAATGAGGTTTCAAATCGACGGAACGTGATGCATTTAAATAACTCAAAATTCGATGAAATATTCAGGGAATATACGAAGGAATACATGATCGATTGGGCCCGCCTCATTAGATTTAATCATAAGTCTCATGTTTGGAACCTTCAGAATCAACTTTTGAAGGATGCACTTCAATCATGCAATTGGCTGAAAGTGACGACATACAGGGTGACGTCAGCACCTTGGATCCCATAAGAATTGTGAAATTACGATAATAAATTTTCGAATAATGAGCGTTTGAATTTTTTAATAATTTACCCAATAACATCATGGTATACCATGATGGAGGCTCTCGCCATGCTGCCATGATTGAAAATGGCGATGGTACGATAATTATGGCGATATTTACTGCCATATTTTTAGGAACATTATGCGCGATTTTTGGAGAACCATTATGTGCGATAGTTTGAGCAATGTTCATTACAGCCGTGAACCAATAATTTTATCAACATGAAGAGCGACATGAACTATCATATTAAGTCCCATTGACAACTGCGTCATCGTTGCTAATCATGGCGGTAGTCAATCGTAATGTAATTGACTGAAGTATTGAAAAATTCTAATGTTCACCATTTGAAACTCTATGATCGGAATTCAGTAATTTTTGTACCATTGAATTCCCGATTTTCTATTCTATATCAGCCTGAAATTTGTAAACAAGGTGATGACGTAATCCTGTATTCCGTATCGCTAATGGATTGTTTCATTTTGTTACTATTAAAAAGCACTGATCGAACTTTACGCACTTCGTGCACAAAAATAACCACCACTACCATTCCAAACAGTCAACTTGGCAGGTATCACAAAAAATAGGATGTGTTACGCGTGCGTGCGAAAAAGTGGTTCTTTACGCACTTGTAACATAATATACTATTTTCTGTACTGCTTCTCACGATTTCTCGTCTGGGAATTGGTATTACATACTTCCCAAACTCGAAAACTTGAAAATCACTACAGAAAAATATTGTTCCTGGGCTGTTGCGATGGGGTTTTTTTACTCGTGTGGTTGGCCAGTCCTCGTCTACGGCTCGGAGGCCAACGCCACACGAGTAAAAAACCCCATCGCAACAGGCCGGAAAAATACTATTTGACCTGTGGGAGGAGTATAATATATACAGTAGCCTCTGGTTAGTGGCATGTTGGTTAGTATAGTGTCCGACTTCCCCTCATATTTTTCTTCTCGCCGTTCGAGCGCTTTCCCCACTCTGCTACCACGCACGCGGTAGACTAAAGACGCCGGTGTATTCTTCGTATTGCTATTGTCTTACGATTCCGGTAAAGACGAGAAATAAAATATTCTGTACTGTCGGACTGACGAGTCCGTTCCCTTCGTACTTCGTATATTTAAAAAAGAATAATTTTTTTTTAAGGACTAATTTTTTTTTTCTCTATCTCACCCCTGAATTGATGAGAGCACCAAAATAAAAAATATATATTGGTTTGGCAATGTTTATAACTTTTCGATAAAAAATTGGAAAACAAAATGTATATTTAATGTATTAAATAAGTTATATAGTAACAACAAAAGACCGATTTTTGCAAAAGAAAAATCATCACAGTCACTAAGAATATAGCTATATGTAATAGTTGAAGTTGTTAAATAAAGTTCTTCATTAAAATAAAGTATTGAATTGAGAGGAAATAGTATATTTCGTAACGAGTGCAAAAAAGTGTTTTTTGGCGAGTGGGAGGTTTATATAATCCCACGAGCTAAATAGTATATTTCGTCACTAGGCCGAAANTAATGTAATAGTTGAAGTTGTTAAATAAAGTTCTTCATTAAAATAAAGTATTGAATTGAGAGGAAATAGTATATTTCGTAACGAGTGCAAAAAAGTGTTTTTTGGCGAGTGGGAGGTTTATATAATCCCACGAGCTAAATAGTATATTTCGTCACTAGGCCGAAAGAAACTTTTCTGGCGAATATGAGTTTGCAGCCCGAGCCGAAGGCGAGGGTGTTATATTACGGTGTATGTTACGCTGAGCTAGAAAAGTTAGAAAAGAATTTTTTTTTTTCATTTTATCGTTCCCAGTTCTCGGAAGTCAGGCTCGTCGTGAGCGCGTAGTGGGGGCAGGGAAATAGTGTCACATTCCCCGAATTCGCTTCCCCTATTCCTCCGTGAGTGTGACACTAACCGGAGGCTACTGTACTGTCATTCGTCAAAAGAAATTCGCAAAGAACGTGAAGTTGCATCCCATATAGAATTATACAGGATGCAACTTCACACTGTTCACGAACTTATTTTGACGATTGTATATCACTCGTCTTCAGCTTTTGGGGAGCGCTATCTTCCTAAAGGCCAAAGAATACTTTTCCCGTAAGTGTCGACCCCTATTTTTTATCACAATGTGTGGAAAGTGAAATTTTTCACACGTGAAGTGCCGTGCGGAAAACCAACGTTTTACACACATTGGACTGCCCTGAAAAGTAAACGTATCAAGCAGGTGTTATAGCCCGCAACAAAAGCGAGGTTTGTAAATCACATTGTCACCTTAATAACAGATAAGTGTAAGTTTAAGCTTATTAAGATGTCGACATGGGTTTACAGCCCAAAATAAACGCGAGGGTTGTAAATCACACTCGTTAGTATAATATATTGTATTACTAGTGACACATCTTATTTTTCGTGATACCTACCGAGCTCACTGTTCAAAACAGTAGTGGAGATAAAGTAGCTGTTTTTGTGCACGTGTTTAAGAGGTTAGGATTGAGTCGGATTTAGAATGAACAGACGAAACAGCAAAATTGAGTTTTCGTATTTATTCAGTGAAATTGAGCTTTCAGCGAAATTGAGTTTTCTAATGGGGAGAAAACCACTAAATGCAAAATTGAGTTTGATCTGGAAGTGAGAGTTGAGCATTCAGACGTCGAGAGTCGCCACTAACCGCAAGTATCGCCGCCAGTCAGCGAGAGTTGATCCTGAGGTCTCTGATGAGACACGAAAGTCAGCGATTTTGAGAGGATCGAAATTCTTTCGGTGAATGCCCAAAACTCCGAAGGTTTGTGTTGCTGGCCTTGAGATTCTGCTCTCCAGTGCCGATTTCTCTAGATCTTCTGGTTTCTCCGGTGTTTCTCTTTCAGCTTTCTATTCTTCTCCTTTTCTTCTTCTTCTCCTTCTGCTTGTTCTGCTTCTTAGTGAGGATTGCGATGGTCTGACCCGAGTGCTTTTTTTCCTTTTAAAAACTCATTTATTCAGTATTATGATTACAATATGTTTTTCGTTTACATTTACATTTTATGTTTACATTTGAGGTGCCTATTAACAGTTGTTAATTTTGTCCGTATCAGTTGTTGTTATATTTATTAACTTGTTTGTCCGTATTTGTCTATCATTTTCATTTAAGTTTTTTGGAGGGTGAGTTGGGGTGGCCTCCATATTTATTTTCTAGTATTTTACTTAAGACTATTATATACACTATTTACAGAGCATTATCACAGATTTCCTTATCAACTAATAGTATTTTTGGTTATTTTATTTTGTCATGCGCTACCATAGCAACATGTTGGGGCAATTTGTGTTTGATTTTGAAAAACAGGTCGTTATTATTTAATTTACATGTGTTTTCCAGGATTTCTAGGTCACACATTTGGTTTTTGTAAAAATCTATAGTCATTTCTCTTATTTCTTCTTCAACAGTTTTCATTTTCAGTTCTTTGTGAATTATTACATTCGATTTCTTCCATTCAGCATTGCTTATAGCCCTAAGACATTTGTTTTGTATAACTATCTGACCCGAGTGACCGAGTTGCGCGCCTTATATAGGCAGTCTACTGTGCGGAAAATTCTGATTGGCTCGGGGCTACATGCGCGAGAAGACGCAATATCTTGTGATTGGAGGAAACTTGATGGTGGGGGTAAACAACCGAGTTGGCAGTGGACCCAAAGTTACGAAGCGAAACATCTCTCCCTCGAACGAACCAAACTCCCAAAAACTCATTTTCACCGAACAGCACGAGTGCATAAAATTCAAGAGCATGCGTAAAGTGAATTTCGAAATTCACTTTAAGGAGAGTCTACAATAAACGCACATCATTTGTTTGCGTCACGTTGCTAAGGTAATTAATATATCTATATTTATTGCAACGGGAGGCAAGCGGACGCTGCACGTCGATTGTAGACTATGCCTCAGAGTGATGCCACAATGTACGCACCGCGAAACTTACGCAATGCGTGAAACACTAGATCAACTGTTTTTTGATTATTTTCATCACACTGTGCGAAAAAGTGACTTTTGATTAGGCGCGCTTCGCGTACTTAAAACGTCCATTTTCCACACATTGTGATGAAAAATATCGTTCGATACTCGTGGGAAAAGTGTTTTTTGGCTCGTGGGATTATATCACTCGCCTTCGGCTCGTGCTGCAAACCTCATTCGCCCGAATAGTATATTTCGTCATCAGGCCGAAAAAAACTTTTCTGGCGAATATCAGGCTTGCAGCACGAGCCGAAGGCGAGGGCTGCAATCATATTCGTCAGAAAAGTTTTTTTGGCCATATGACGAACAATTTTTTTTGTCATGACGGCTGCAGGCAGAGATTCACGGACGCGGAGCGTCTGTGAAACGCTGCCTTACGGCCGCAATGAGAAAAATGGTATATTATGGCCCGAGGACAAATAAACAGTAAATTTTAATTTCACTTTGTTCGGTTAGAACGCGGTTCTCGGTACTTGAGGCATAAAGTATTATTTTATGTCCCTAGGATTGTAAAACTGCGATTCTAACATCGATTTCTTTGGTTAAATCGCGGTTTTCGGGCCCAAAAAAGTGTTTTTTGGCGAGTGGGAGGTTTATATCGCGAGCCGAAGGCGAGTGATATAATCTCATGAGCTAAAAAACATTTTTTCACGAGTTACGAACAATATTTTTCATCACAATGTGGCGGAAATTGGACTTTTAGGCACGCGGAGCGTGCCGAAAAGTTCACTTTTCGTCACAGCGTGATGAAAAAACTAGTTCCTGACTCGAGTGATTAAAATCCTTGATTACGAGGTGAGACCCTTGTGGTTTATCACCCTTGCAAGGTATAATCTTCGCGAAGCTTCACGGTTTAAGATAAAAGGTAACGTCGGCTGGTTTTTTACATTTATTACGTAAATTACGCGTTTTTTACAATGTCATGTAAAAAACTGCGGTCATCGACAGATGCCCAACGCTGACTATTGACGATTGTACAATCGTCAAAATAAGTTCCGGCAGTCCGCGAAGTTAGCTACGAACCGCTCCTTCGTTTCAGTCCCATACTCCAACCAGTAGCTAACTTCACGGACTGGCGGAACTTATTTTGACGATTGTACANATCGTTTCGAAAAGTGCACTTTTCAGGCAGGTATCACAAAAATGTGATTTACCACGAGTAAATCACATTTTTGTGATAATGTGATTTAAAAAAAAATATGTAAAATGTTACGCACAATGCATGCATAATATGAGTAGGAATTTTCGCACATAAAATTTCACATTACCCACAACGCGATAAAAAACTCATCTCTCAAAAAAATCCCCTCCACCATTGTAAACTCCCCCTAACCTCCCCAGATACGGCAGATCCCTGCCCGAATCCACGAGTTCATCAGTTTTCCTTTCCCTCGAAATCCGCCATGATGTGCGAATATAATCCCAGTCTCCATGAGCAGCTGCTTGGCGTGGCTATCAACGAGAGCCTAGCGTTTTCATTCTGTTACTCAAATAAATTCAGTTCCGTAAACACGTCAGTTATCCAACAAACAAAAAGCTTGGACAAACTAACGAAATAACCCCTCAAAATAAATCTCATATTCCCCTAATCATAAGTCAAGTGTAAATAATATAACGATTTAAGTCAGGGGCATTGAACAAATCAATCGTAAAATGACGGATTTGACGGAGGTGAAGATGAACGTAGCAGCCCTGAAACGCGTTGATCCGTACATCAGGGATATCCTGGAGACAGCTACTCACGTTGCACTGTATACTTTTAATGCTGATAACAATGAGTGGGAGAAGACAGACATTGAGGGAGCATTATTCGTTTATTCCAGGACCGGAGAGCCCTATAATAGTATCTTGATTATGAACCGGTAAATTTTATCATTATGACTTAACCCAATTCTTTGCTTTGGACATTTGTCTTTGTTCCTTTTTGATTATAGACCTTTTCATCTTGAGAGTCACTAGATTTTCGGACACTTGACCATGTTAATTCCCCTAGGAGTTTCGGACACTTTTACCGAATTTACATATAAATAATCATTTTTGAGGACTCAAATGTCAATCTTTGAGCCCTCAATGTAGGCAAATATCATCGTAAATGTCAATATTTATGAGAATTTTTTGGCATTTCTGGGAATAAATATTTTTCTCAGATTTCCAGAATGAAAAAGTCGATTTTCTGGACGCTTTCTTGGAGTTGAAGGGGAGTTTCATCCTTGAAATTATGTTTTATTCTTTGCCCTTTAGAGGGGTATATTTAGAATTGTTTAAAATGAGAAATTTGTCAGGTGTTTAATGTCAGGTTCAGGTTTGGAGGGGATTGCAGGGAGAAGATGGGGAAGTATTTGATGTATTTCCTTATGCTGAAGGTTTTTTTTCACGGGGTTTAATATGAGATACAACTTGTTGGGTTCATCCTGTTCGCTCAAAAAATATTCTAGTATGTAGTTGTTCTGGATTTTAATCTGCATCTTTTTGCGTTCATCTTTTATTAAAATTCAAAGAATAATTTTTGCTTGGAGAGATGCAGATTTTCGTAATTTTTCTCTCGTTTCTTGCTGTTAAAAGAATTATTCATTCTTAGTTGAATGTTTCATCTCTTAACTTCGTAGATAGACCCTAAAGATTCTTTGAAATTGGAGAATTAAGAGGCGTTTACCCTAGGACAGGAAAATCGTACAGTAGTAGCTTGATTATGAGCCGGTAAACTTCATCATTGTGACTCAACCCAACTCTTTTGGTTTGGACATTTGTCCTTGTTCCATTTTGATCATTCCCGTGCCCCATTCTTGGAGTTGAAGGAGATGTTGCTCTTGAAGAAATGTTTTATTTTTGATTTTTTAGAAGAGGGCAATTCGAATTGCTTGAAATGAGAGATTTTTCAGGGATTATCGTCAGATTCAGATTTGGAAGAGAGTGCAGGGAGAAGTCGGAGTCGTACTTGATGTTTTTCCACACGTTAAAGTTATTTTTGTGTTTAATAAGACATATAACTTACTGTATTTTTCTTCCTTTTTTTCCTCCAAAAATTATCGTCTAGTCGTTTCGATGTCAGTATTTTTTTTTTTTTTGGGAATTGAAGTGATGATTTGCCGTACGAAAAGTTGTGAATTTTAAATGACGAAATTTATTGAAATTTTAATTAATTAATTAATTGATAAACAATTTTCAAGTCAACATTTTTTTACAGTGATTGATAGAAAATGATAAGAGACGTTCAATTTAAGGAACGAATTTTTTTTTGAATAAAGAATGGGTCCTTTATAAAATGACATAAAATCATTTGGAAAATGAATTTCTCTTTTTTCCCCAGCCTAAACACAAATAACCTGGTGGAACCAGTCACCCAGGGACTGGACCTCCAACTCCAGGAGCCCTTCCTACTCTACAGAAACGCCAAATGCAACATCTATGGTATTTGGTTCTACGACAAAGACGAGTGCGTGAGAATTGGCTCGATGCTGAATAAACTCGTCAAGGTGTCTGACGAGAATCGCAAGACAGTGGGAAATTCAGGGGGAAAGGGCAAGAAGGGAGGCAAGGCAGCTACCAACAATGTCGATATATTCAGTATGCTAAGCAAAGCGCAGGAGGATTTCAACACTACCAAAGGGTCTGCGAAGAAATCGGATGGCAATGGCGTTGGGAACAGTAGCATGAGTGAAAATGCTGGTAATATTGCACCTCTTTCGGCACCACTGGGGCTCGACGTCACGTCCCAGAGTGTTATGGACTTTTTTGCTAAGGCGAAGGTAATTAGAACTAGGGGAGAGTGGAGTAATTTAAACATTTCTCACTTTTTTTTAAATTGACATCATCTTCATAGACTTTTGAATATCGAGGAAAAATTATGTTTTTTCTATTTCTAAAAATTTATTCAATGAAAATTTTTCTTTAACTGTGCGAATTTCCAATTGAGATATAAATAATTTAAGGTTTATCCCAAGACAATCGAACCCAAAAGTTAATCTCTATGGATTTCCGGGAAAAATTCTAAATAACTTAATTTATTGCGTTCTTATAAGTTAGTGAGTTTTTTTATTCTCATCTATTGTTTACGTAGGCAACAATAACTGTTTGAATGAAATAAGACTTTATTCGTTAATTAATTGTTTTAATCAAATAAGAAATGCTTTCCTGGAATCTCCATTTTTTAGAGTTGAATACCTTAATGTAATCATTCTCATAGTTTTTAATGTTGATGAAAAATACAATTTCTTCTGTTTCTAAAACTGCATCTGAAGAATTTTTTCAACAATTGTTGAATCAACTTGAAATTTCAATACTTCAATTGTGTGTAATTATTTTATCAAAAGCAAAACACTGATGTCATTTTGCAGAAAAATTATGTTTTTTCCATTTCTGAAAATTCATTCAATGAAAATCTTTTTCAAACGGTTTGCGCATTCTAAAACGGGCTTATAGACAGAGATAGCCATATCCATAAATTATAATTACTGTTAAATTATCAAGTAGTCAATTAGTTAATATCACTCTTAAATTTTCATTATTGAAGTAATCATCAATTTAAATAGTCAAATTTTGAATTATTCATTAAGGTACTTCCGCAGTAAGTATACTTGGTGAAAATTTCGAAATGGTATAAAGACGCAATATTTGGATCATATGTTGTTGACCACATTAAAAAGATATTCCCAAAATTTCAAGTCCCTGGTCCACCCCATTTTTGAGATATGCATCGCCAAACATTCAATTTTTGTGTTTTTTCCATTTTTGACGATGTATATCTCGAAAATGGGATGGACAAGGTACTTGAAATTTTGGGAATAGTTTTTGAATGTGCTCAACAACATATGATCCAAATATTGCGTCTTTATACCATTTCGAAATTTTCACCAAGTAAACTTACTGCGGAAGTTCCTTAATCAGTAATTGAGTTAGGAAGATTGACAATTATTTGGATGAGAAAAATTTATAGTTCCATATTTTTTAGCTATTCAATTCATCGGCAATTGGAACTGTAGATTATCAATTACTTTACCATTCTTAAATTTCGATTAGTATATTTAAATCTTGATCAATGTAAGTCGGAAATTATTTTAATATCAAAGAATCGGAAGATTGGTGGCCATCCCTGATTATCAATAATTTAATTCAATGTAATTATTTTATCAGGTGAATACAGGACATTTCAAACCCGGTGACCAGCCCTCGCCAAGTGTCCACGCAGTAACTGAGACGAAGCCCTTCCTGGCGCGACTGATGTCCTACCCAGCAGCCCACACACTAGAACACATCGAAAAGCAGCAGAGATCAATCACCCCTCAGCCACTACAGCCAGCAGTTCCCTCGATCCTCCCCCCAGCAATAGTTCGCACACAGAAATATGTAGCCCAAAGCACACCGGCCAGTAAACCGAAGAAACAGAATAAAATGACACCACAGCAGGAGTCTGTAGTGTCCACCCTGAATTCAGTTTCTCAGGAGCTTCAGAGACAAACGAAGAGTGCTAATGACACCAATGGCTCCATGAGCTTCCACAGGATACAGTCACCTACTACCCCGTCCACTGTACTCAATCAGGCAACTAGACATGGGATTTTCAACATTGGGGGACAGACTATTGATTGTACAAGAAATGTAAGTATTTTTCATTTACAAATCTTTGAAACAACACGAATTAAAAAAAATTTTTTTTTATTCATTAGTGGCATTTAATTTCATTATTGATCCATTATCAGTATTCATTTAGTATATTATTATTAATTGATAATCAATTTATTAGTCATTATTTACTGCTCAGTTGTTTAAATTAACCATTTTTTGAAATATGAAAATTTTTTTTTCTCTCAAGAGCTGATCTTTTTCAGTCGATTATTAGAATTATTGAACTATTGAAAAATATCTTTTGGCATTTGAAATCCTTTAAAAAAGGAAAAGTTTGAGTTCCAACTTCTTAAAAGTAAAGAATACTTTTTTTTACTTGAAATGTGTTTTTCAGTAAGTTGAAGAATCTTCTTTGGTATGCATGTTCGACTGATCTTACAAGAAATGTTAAGAAACTTTCCTCTAGCTAAAAAAATTTTACTGCCTTTGTTTTCAATGATCCTTTCTAGTTTGAAGTTAAAAACAATTTCATTATCTTCATAGTATTTATTTGAGCATTAGCATTTTCGACGTATCGATAACTATTTTTCAGTTTCTTGAATGATTGCAGAAGAAACAAAATGAATTCTCAATTCGAAAATCATTAGTTTTTATCCTAAAATACATTTTTCAATAAATTACGGAATCTTTCTCTACTCCAATAATGTAATTAATAATGCGAAAAAAATTCTAGAGACTTCAGGCGAGACAAATTCCATTAAAAAACTCTTTTGAAATTTTTCTCTGAATCATGGTTTTTTTCATTCATCAAATGAATTAGGCAATCTTTTCAAACGGAAACAAAAAAAATAATTGAAAGAACTTCATCTCGGAATTTCGTCTTGAAAGCACAGTTTCTTAAATTTCAATTTACAGAATGAATTAGTAATTCTTCCCAAACAAATTCCAAAAAACATATTACAAAACTTTCCTCTTGACGTTTTATCATAAAACAATTCCCTGTAAAACCAATACAATTTTTCAGATAAAATAAAAACCCAATAAAATGATAAAATAAAATAAAATAAAATTTGTTTTAGGTGCACGACGATTCAATGGGAACGGGTTCTCTCCCAGAAGCCGTCTCAGCTCTGCCCCTGTCCTTCGTCAACCTGGGTATGGACTGCAAGCCAAGTGACTTCACCTCCCCCACAAACCCCCACCCCCCTCTGGGAAATGCCTTCCTCCAGGCATCGGAAGAGACTCCCACGAGACATCTCCACGGTGTCGCCTCAGCCCCAGCCCTCATCCCCCCAGTAATGTTCTCGGCCCCAAGTCCCTCGGAGCCTCCCAACAGACCCCTGGAGCCCCTCACTAGGAATCAATTACTCCAGGCCTTTAACTATCTCCTCAAGAACGATCCAGACTTCATCAACAAACTCCACGAGGCGTACGTCAAGTCCTTCAGTGAAATTCTGTCCTAGATCTCAGTCGATGGATTTTTTGTGATTCTTTTTTATCGTAATTTTTTGAAAAGTCGATCGATCGGCTATTTAATCGATCGACTATCGAAGGTTTTGACGATGGATGAGACTTATTGGGAATTGATACGGGCATGCAACGATATTGTAGAGAAGAATGAGAGGATGTGAAGATATGGAGAATGAAGTAGGAAAATAAGGGCTGAGGAGGAAAATCCGGTGAAAATGTGGGTAAAATGATGAATTTGCGGAGTGTGTCGGCCAATTTTATGAACAAAAGTGAATGAAGTGGAAAAAATGACGGAAACGTGGGTCAAAGTGCGGAAAAATTTCAGGAAATGGGTCAAATTGAAAAATTTGTGGGGAAAATTGGTTCAGCTGGAAAATACGAGGGAAATGTGAGTCAAACTGCGGGGAAATGTGGGTCAAATTGAAAATTTTTATGAAAAATGTGAAATAAATTTAAAGACGAAGAGCTAAAGTAAAAATTCGGCGAAAATGTGGGCAAAACTGATAAATTTAGGGTGTGTGGGCCAATTTCATAAACAAAGAATGGAATGAACTGGAAAACGTAAAGGAAATGTGAGTCAAATTGCAAAAATTTCCAGGAAAATGTGGGTCGAATTGAGAAATTTGATGGAAAGTGCGAGATAAATTTGTAAATCTTCGTGGAAAATTGGTCCGCAAGGTAAATATAAGTATGTGGTCAAACCACAAACAGATTCCAAGAAAATGTGAGAGAATTGGGCAAAACTAGCCCAACAGAAAAATTCCAAGAAAACATGGGTCAAATTGCAAAATTGAAGAAAAGTATGAGATGAACTAGAGAATCTGTGGAGAAAATTTTCTCCACAGGCGAATACGAGGGAAATGTGGGTCAAACTGCATAAAAATTCCAGGAAAAATGGGTCAAAGTGAAAAGATAAATTGAAAAATCTGGTAGAAAATAGCTCCAATTGGAAAAAATGAGGAGATTATGGGGCAAATCGTGAACAAATCCCAAGGGAATGTGGGTCAAAATGAAAAATTGATGAAAAGGGGGAGATAAATTTAAAAATCTGTGTGAAAAATTAATCCAGCCGAAAAATATGAGGGAAATATATATCGAACAGCATAATAATTCCACTAAAATGTGGGTCAAATTTAAAAATTTGATAAAAAGTGTGACAGACTGGAAAATCTCTGGAAACATATTAAAAGAAAGAAGGAAGAAAAAATCCAATTTTCGTTCTTTTTTTTTAAGAAGACGAATAAAAGAAATCGAATCATTATTTTTTATAAAAAAAAAAAACTGAAAATGCAGCAAGAATGTAACAAATCATGGCTGAAGTGGGGATTTTAATCTGTGATGCCAAAAAAATAAACCCTTGAGTTACGGCGATAATTGTTTTACAATTCGATTGAATCATTGTTTCGGTATTAATGAGCGTAAAATCGACGATATTGAGACGTTGTCTATTTTATAGAGTTGTGACGCAAACATCTGCGAGATGTGGACACGACGGAAGGGGAGAGGATTCGAATGTTGGATGCGATGAATTATTTTGATTTACAGATGAGAATAAATGAAAAGACAACTGGTTAAAAATTTGTTTCATTTTATTTTTTTTACTAATTTTCTGGCTTTTTTCCTTTTCGGTTTATACTATTTTATCACAATATAATATTTCGGGATATTATATGGAATACGATTACACATGCGCAGAGGGATTCACCTTTTTTCAGTAATAAAAATGGATTTCAGTTCAATTTTGATGGAAAGAATTATTGATTTTTGAATATTAAATGTTTGTTTTGTAAATATCTTTGAAGCCTCATTTTCTTTACAATAAAACAAATTTTAGATCAATTTTAAGGGGAATAATTATTGATCCTGAAATAGATATTCACAAAATAATGTACGAATCCAGTTCAACGAGAACCTAAAATCTGAGATCGTTAATTATGCATTCATCTCGGGAAAGACTGATGACGAAAAAAAATATAAAATGCAAATGCCTTAACTTTTCACCTTAAGAATTTCCAATGTAAAAAACCATTCAGGTCATTTTTTATGAAAAAAATTATTTATTTTGAAATAATAGTACTTTAATTGGAAGTATAGATCTTAGAATTCTCCACCAAAAAGCTATTCTGATATTCTTTCCTTCATACCTAAAGTAGTTGCAATAATGGAACGAATTTCAGTTCATTTTTCACGATGAAAATGATTGATTTTTAAATATTAGTAATATTAGTATTTTATTTTGGCAGTTTCTTGGAAACTACTGAATTGAGAGAAAACTATCAGAAAATGGTTTTTGTAGATCGTAAATGTCTCCATAACAAGGCTCTTCCAACATTTCTTTCTAGATCCTCTTCAAAATATGCTCACAATAATGTACAAATTCATTTCAACAAAAACCTGAAATCTTAGGCCTTTAATTATGCACGCATCTCGTGAAAAACTGACGACGAAAAATTACAAAAAAGCAAGTGCCTGGAAATTTTCCCAAGAACATTCCCAATTCAATAATTCTCCCCCTCTAAAACTCTTGGCACTTAGTGATCTCGAATTGACAAGCACCCTCACCTCCCAGCGATAAACCTCAACACGTGAAATCATTGCAATCAAAAGGTGACGATAAAACGTGAGTGATAAATCAAAAAAGTCCCCCGAAGAACTGATAATTCCCCAGGGGCCCTTTCGAAAAAAAGTGCACGGTGCTTAAAAATAAAATACAAAAAACATCCTTAAGTCTACTTAAATATGTACAATTTCATAATTAATGAAGATAAAGAAAGAAGATTGGAAGGACCGACAAAAGTCGCCCCCCCCCCCCCCCCCCNCGACCCCCCAAATATATTAGAAAACCTAAAACGATAAGAGAAAAATCTCCTCGCAGATTCCAATTCTCCAGTCCTTCACAAAGACAAAAATGGAGAATGAAACTCGGAACCGGCCTCGAGGGAAATGCGAGAAAATCTGATTAATTAATTTACAATAAGTGATTAATTCAATGCTTTCTTCCATGTTTTCTCATTAAATTCACAGCCACAAGGAGCCACAGGGCTCTCCAGCTTTTTTCAATAACTCCATGTTTTTAAATTCTTAAGAGTCTTCCTTAAACCGTCGAATGTTCATCGTGGGTTTAGGCCGTCATGTGAAGTCTTTGGATATTTCTTCAGATCCATTATCATTTTTTTCCTCGGTTCAATCAGACGAGAGGCACTTTCGGGGAGCCCAGGAGGGGTGGAGCGTTGTCGGGTGTCCTGTGGGGCCCCAATTTGTCGGACTGCGTTGGCAGAGGCTGGAGGAGTCTTATCGCGAGGCTCGCGAGAATGAGGAGAACGATTAAGCCGCATATGGGGACTGCTATGGTCGCTGTCTTGAACCAACCATCTGCCGTTCTCGAGGTCTGCTCCGTTGGCTGGATCGGCCCCAGAAATGCCCTTTGATCACCGACTAGAACTGCGGAAAAAGGGGATGAGTCATTCCGCAAAAAATGTCATTAATCTCTTAATTAAGGGAATTTTCAGAATTTCTGAGGAATTACTGGATAATTGGTGGGGCTGCGTGGGGTTGGTGACTGATTTCGAATGTTGAGGGGGAATTAAAGTCCCTTATATCCCTAGAAAACACTTTTTTCTTAAAATTGTCCCATATTGTTTTTCATACGGGAGGATAGGGCAAAATGAAATAGCCGTAAAACGACTATTTGACGCAATTCAAGCAAAAAAAAATTTGTTTTTATCACCTTTTATTCATTAATTTCTTTTTATTATTGGGAGTACTAATGAGAATAATAATGTTTTATTCGTCTTATAATTCAATTGATAACAATTCAATTGATTAGATTAGGCAAATCGCACTTTTTTTTTCATTCGATTGAACTTCAGTATCACATTTTCCTTTTTCCCTACCTGGGTCTCCCACTGGGCCTTTCTTTGGACTTTAGATTTTGTTGTTTCATTTTCTTTTCAATTAATCCATTGGCAAAATATTCTCCCGTCAAAACATCTCAATAATGTTCCATTCCGCTGAGTGGAAAATTATTATTCTAATTAGTACTCTCAATAATGAAAAGAGTTAATAAACAAAAATTAATTTTTTTAAATGGTTGGTAAAAAAATTTTTTTTGCTTGAATTGCGTCAAACAGTCGTATTTTCGACTGTTTCATTTTTCCCCACTTTCCCGAGATAATGTTTGTAATGTTCATAATAGTCCCCAGCTATTGAAAGAAATTCTAACTAGCTGTGCTACACAATTTAGGAGATAATAAATAATGAAATGTGGACTTATAACACGCAAGGCATACGCCAAACAGGGCTTATGGGTCCTCCGAACTCGATTATTCCGCCTTATGAGAAAACGGTTCTTACGATGTTCTTAAGGGTGCCAAGTGAATTTGAAAAAAGATTCAAAAAAATTTCTTTCTTTCCCTCCATCATTGGAGAAATATGTATTCACCCATCCGACGAAATTTCAAACCCGCAGCCGGAACTAGAGATCGAGAAAATAAATGCGGGAAATCCTCTATTTCGGGTGACGAACCTCGAGAAAGCATGGGATCAAATGGGTACGGCGGATTGAAATATCTCTCTTATTTACCCCGGTACCCCATTGTTTTTTGTCGCCATCACATTGAACACATCATTCCCCATATCTTCAAATTTTTTCAAATTTTTCTTGAGTTCCTAGGGGGTTGAAACGTTCAATTTAATCAAAACCCATAAGAGGTCGTGTATAAGACTGATTTTGTTTATTTAATTTCTCGATATCCATAAGTTCTAAAATTTTTAAATTGTCACCGATGTTCACCATCTGTCTAATACTATTAATTTAAAAAATTATAACTTTGTTGGTGAATGTCAATTTTCAAGGTCATCGCCAAATTCACTTGGCACCCTTAAAAAACGTATCCATGATAGATTGATATATTTTGAATACGATGAATTTTTCGTAAAATGTTGTACTACATAGTTTTTGCGATATTCAACTCTAAAAAATGGAAATTTCGTGAAAGCATTCCGTATTTGATTCAAACAGTTATTGTTGCCTACATCAACAACACATGAGAACAGAAGAACTCAATAACTTACGGGAATGCAATAAATTAAGTTATTTAGAATTTTTTTCGGAAATCCATAGGGACTAACTTTTAGGTCAGATTGTCTTGGGATACACCTTAAGCTGAAGATGATATAATGTGACGATCCGTTTATATGATTAGATTAAATTGGGGGAGGAGTGAGGCGCCAAATGAACAGTTTGACTTTTTTTTTCATTTTCATGAGTCGGAAATAAAGTCATCTATTGAGCTTACTCTGGGCTCATCACAAGAAGGAGGAATTGTACTTTACGGGGAAAAAATTATCTCGTTTCATCAACATTTCAAAAAAAGTCCGTCCATATTGCCCCACTCTCACGTCATATAAATAATAGTTATTCCCTCATTATTGTTTACTCCACAGTAATTTAATCTTCTAATATCAACTACGATTGAATGAGGTTGACATCTCTCCCCAAAACTCTCTGCCGAGACATCCATCAAATAATATAATCTCAAATCTCTTCCCTCCAAGAAGCGAACATCATCAAAAGCATTCCACAATTCTACAATTCCCTCACCCCACAGTCCAAAAATCTGAGCTCTATTATAAAATCTAAACAACTTGAAAATTTCAAGAGACTTCTCCAGAATACGACGAAATTCTCCCTACAAAACTCGAGTTTCTCTCTATAAACAGATACCCACACGATTCTGTTCAAAAATGCCTGTTGAAAATTGTTTTGACTTTTGAATAGGATCAACTTTTTCGGGTGTCCATTTGAACCCCCTCTTGCATAATTTTTCGGCTATGAACATTGCCAAGAACTAATTTTTAAAAATTCGATTATTGAAGATTTTTTGAAAATTTTTTGAACGTACTTCAGTCCATCCTATATGGATTTATCAAGTGTGCAGATTGCCCAATACAACCATTTTCAAACATTTGAATTTTGAAAAAAAAAAAATTGCGGGTGGCTGTAATCTTTGATACAGCCGTAATGTTACGTGAATACGTCTATGGTTTTCCGTCTCTTCACTGAACATCATAGTTTTTCACTGTATAAATCACCATCTCGTCATGACAAGACGTTTTTTATAATCACGATACGATTGAATTATTATATACAAACAAAATCCTAAACAATCGTTCAACATATTTCATTCGCAGCGAAATCGTCACATATAAACGCCCTTGCGAATTTTAACACGGATCCATAAATTTCATCTATTCCGTGCAATAATTAGAGATGCAAAATGACCATCATTTTTTAGATCGCGTCATATGACCAAAATTTACGGTTTTGTGACGGTCATGTGACGCACAAATTTTCCAACTACAAGTGATTGTCACAAATCATTTGTAACCAAATTGTTGTCAAACCATCTATATAATTGCATAATGACGGTCGTAACTAATTTCCAATTAGTGACGGTCATGAATAAAACAAAATAGTTTCATCTATATGGATGGAAAAAAAAATGTGATTTCCATTAAAAAATGCGGATTAGGCCAATACAAAAGGAATTCAACTGAAAATTGACCGAGAAAAAAATAAAGTTCCATCTATATAGATGAAAAATGACCGTCATTTGTTCTTGACAAGTTGTGACGGTTACAGAAGGGGGAGGGGGAATTGTGACAGCCGTCATGAACGCCTCGTGATGTGACCGTCAATGACGGTCACATCACCGTCATATGACGGTAAATTCCAATTATAAAACTGCAAAAAAAAAAAAAATTCATTAATTCGAATAGAATTGAAATTCAGAGAGAAAAAAATCCCGATCCGCCCACCCGGGAATCGAACCCGGGTCTCCCAGTTACGCGCCGGGCACTCTTCCAACTAAGCTACCGACGTAGCACTTTTTTTTTTTCCATCCATATAGATGAAACTATTTTGTTTTATGCGTCATATGACGGTCATGTCCTATGACGGGTCATGTGACGCATTTGCATCTCTAGCAATAATAACCAAGTGTCGGTACATTGCGGATCAGCGCTAATGGTCACCCAAAATTGTAATTTATTTCTAAACAAACTGGAGAATTTTCTCGAATTTTCTAGAAAAATCTATAATTTTCTAGAAAAATCCGGAATATCCTAGAATTCCGATAGATGGCGCCACTGTCGATAAGGAACCCTAAGGACTTTTTCCTTAAATGCTTCCCCATGATGAAAACATAGACGTATCTACGTAAAAAAAATTCGTAACTTCTTTGAGTGTCCACTTTACCCAGGTAAAATCATGACATTTGTAATATTTTATAATATTATTAGAATTTGCACCTTTCTATTCCTATGGTTTTTTATCTTAATTGAAATTTGAAAATGATGAGTATATTTCGTAACGAGTGCAAAAAAGTGTTTTTTGGCGAGTGGGAGGTTTATATCATGAGCCGAAGGCGAGTGATATAATCCCACGAGCTAAAAAACATTTTTTCACGAGTTACGAACAATATTTTTCATCAAAATGTGGCGGAAATTGGACTTTTAGGCACGCGGAGCGTGCCGAAAAGTTCACTTTTCGTCACAGCGTGATGAAAAAAATAATTCGTAATTTATATTTTCTATTGCCTATTAAGTAAATAATTCTAAATTTCATAAAAGGATTTTTCGATTAGACATGAACTGCTGACACGAGTACTGGTTGATAGATTATTTCTGAATTTGAATATTCGATTGATGATTAATTTGATATCGGTAAATTGTCGGGTAATATTATAACTTAAAACAACCGAAATTTAACTTATTTTGAAATTGACTGTTCCGATCCCTACCCCCAAAAAAATCCTCAATACAAACCTTGAAGTGTCTTATTGAGTCTGCTCATAACAGCAGGACTATCCACATGATTACAAAGATCCTGATCGCAGCACAGGAACCCCGGAGGACACTGTTTCTCCTTGAAGCTCTCTTCGAGACATCCATTATAGACACTGTGCTCAGGCCTTACCAGCAGTGGACCCGTACTGGACGGCAATTCCGTAAAGCATCCTCTTCCATGACACATGTAGCCTTGCGGTACGCACTCTGGCTGGTTGCAGTAGCACGTGACCTCACGACCACCTGTTGATCCTGCTAACAAAATAAACCATTCGCGTCAGACAAAACCATTCAATCCACCTTTCAGTACAAATGCCCCTTCTAAAATACGTGACTAATCACATTTAATTCCCCCCCCCCCTCCCCATCACGTCCATCAAATCCGTCTAAACATGTCACATAAACTTTCTTCAGCAAAAACGTCAGTTCCCTCGCCTCCCCCATTACTTCATTCGTCTCTATCCCCGCTAATAAGGCCCCAGCGGCGATTCGCCGGTTTACCATCGGAGAATTAAGAGAAAGAGTCAAAAAAGAGTGAAAATAAATGAGAAATGTTTCGAGAGAAGAAGAAGAATAAGAAGAAAACGCTAAAACAGTCGAGTCACAAAGAGAAAGATTAAGGCCTGAGGAGAAATATACGGTAGAGGGAGGCATAGGCATGCTGCTGCTGCCGGCGGCTACTTCTCTCTCTATTTTATTTGAAAGAAAGAGGCCGATGAAACGAGGCAAAAAAAAATTGAAAAAAAAAGGACAGAGTGCGGAAGGAGGACAGCATTGAATCTGTGGAGGTATTCAATGTATTTTTCGTTGCGAGTTGGAGAGAGACGTTTTGGCTGGGGCTTTCGGTCTTTTTCCCCCTTGGAGAGTAACAGCGGGAGGTCGAGTGTGTGTGTGCGGGAGGGAGAGAGAGGGGAGACATTCGAAAACAAACAGACTGCTCCGTGGGGCCGTTAGTTATGCGTCCACGGCATATTAATTATTTTCCGACAAGAGCCCGAACGACTCTGGCTTCTATCTCATTTTTTCCCATCGTAGGATTTTTGGGGGCTTTTTTTTCGGTTTAGTTCGGGGAGATACCCCGCGGGGAGTTCAATCGGCATGAGTACGACGATTATAAATAATCTGGGGGAGGGGGAGGGGGATCGAACATCGATGCTTGGAATACCGGGTCGAAGGGCAAGAGACGGAATATTTTAGAGAAAGTGGAGCTGGGAGGGGGGAGGTTGATGAGAGAGTCTCTCACGTTTTGTCTTTGCGATACCTCAATGATAGGGAAGAATGCAGTTTTGACTGCCCGCGGCGCACAAATTTCTGTAACTTCGATTCTGTGCAAATCGACAGCCCGGGGTTGGGTGCTTGTATGGGTGTATTGAAAGGAACCTGGAACACTCCCCCATTTTTCAGTCCGTTTTATAATTTTGAGTTACAGAAGTTGAAACTCATGCGTTTGACACATTTTTTCAGTGAAAGTGTGCGCTCCTCACTGAGTTAACAAGATAGCGTCGAAGTTTCTGTAATTCCGGTTTCATGAGAATCAACAGCCCCACCCCGAAGAAGTTAAAGCTCTGCTGTATGGGTATGGATCAGTGATTGCAATAAATCCATCAAGTTCTTTATTAAATTTCCTCTGGTGTAAACAACACCCCACCCCCTGGAAATTTGACTCATAAACCCCCCACGTTTTTTCATCTCAAATAATCCATCATCATGATCACAGTGACTGCAATAATCCTATACGTTTCTCACTCCTATACCCGCGTTATCAACGCTTGCTTCCAAGTCTCCATAACTCATGTTCTCCAAGAATCGACAGCCCCATTCTCAAAAAATTAGCGCAATCACTGAATGTTCAAAAGGGCTAGCAACGACTGCCTCACTATTACCACAACAGCCCCAATCTCCAGAAATGATGGAAACACATTAACTTTTTCATCCCGAAACAATTTTATTAATCACTCAAGATATCTCGTAGCAGCCCGAGGGTTAGAAAGCGTCAATTTACATCGATCTCGTAACAACCGTCCCCCATGCGCAATTAGAAGGTACAGTACAATGCGCCTCGTTGAATATATCTCCACGCACAAAGTGTGCAGCGCCTCAATATCCAGGTGCCATTAACTTCATCGAGGGCTCTCTCGGACGATAAAACTACTGAGAAACGCCATCGTTATGTCCCTCCCAACCCGCAGCATTAACTCCAGGCCTAGTCCTACACTCAACGGTTTATTTTTATCATAATGTTACTTGATTTTTTCGACAGGCACATAAACAATTTTTCCGATGGTTAACGGTGCAGTGGCTCCGTCGCGTCCACCAGAACACGAAGTCGAGAGAAAGTCCGATATTGCCTCATAAATTTATATATTATTGAATTCCAGTTAAACGGTGTAGTTAATGGTGAAAAAATCTTGTTTATGTACTCAGCGTAAATTTAATAAGCAACTTTAATCTTCGGGAGATTCTAGGGAAATAAAAATAGGACTTGGAATCTTTATGAGGTGAATAATCACTTCAGCGAGGAGTAATAAGGTCAGGTGAAATGTTTTATGGATGAGGATTATCTCGGTAATGGGGGGTTTGGAGGGAGATGTCGAAGGACATTTTTTGTTGAGGAGGAAATAAAAAATAGTTTAGGGATTTTTGTTGAAGTTTAACAATTTAGGTGTTTGTGGAATCGGGAATGATGGATTGTTTTTAATGAATGGAAATTGATTTGTTGCAATCGTTGGAGTATTTTGCAAATATTTTAGAAGATGATAATTTTATGGAGAATTTTTTTTGTAGAAGCGGGAATTTTCTGTAAAATAGTATATTTCATCACTTGTGCATAAAGTGGAATTTTTCGCGTGGACAAAATGCCACTTCCCATATATCGTGATGGAAAATAGGGTTCGACACTCATGGAAAATGTGTTCTTTGATTCTTGGAAGGGTTGCACTCGCCTTCGGCGAGCGCTGCACATCTCCCACGGGTCAAAAAACATTTTTCTGTACTGCTTCTCCCGATTTCTCGTCTGGGAATTGGTATTACATACTTCCCAAACTCGAAAACTTGAAAATCACTACAGAAAAATATTGTTTCTGGGCTGTTGCGATGGGGTTTTTTTACTCGTGTGGTTGGCCAGTCCTCGCCTGCGTCTCGGAGGCCAACGCCACACGATAAAAAACCCCATCGCAACAGGCCGGAAAAATACTATTTACGCACTCGTATCGAAATATACTAGGGTAGCTGGTGCATGTACCGCGCACCCAAGGGAAATGAGTCTTTTTCCAGCCTCGCACTCTACAAGGAGTCATAAACGGTTAGAATAGGTTCTTCGAGGTGTTTACTTGAAGATGTGAAGAGGATAAATTTTTTATTAACAATAAACATAATTAATTCTGTAATTCAATTGCCATCGGCCAGTGAGCGATGGAATCGAATTTTGAGAGTAATACCGCCCGTTTTGATGACTTTTTTAGCAATGCAGACCAACTGTTATAATTTTTCCTATTTTCTTTCTTCGTTTCCATTCTTTGGCTCCATTTTGAGAAAGATTTCACGTGAATAATAATAAATTATCCTGAATTTACCCGATGTTCCAGTAGCCACCGACTACCCCAAACAATCGAGAGGTCACTCGACCGCCCTTTAGCTGCTGAGTCTAGCAGCCCTATAGAAACCCTGGGCGGCATTACCCACAAACTCTGGGCGGAATGACCCACAAACCCCGAGGCTGATAAAATAGCCAATAATAACTGATGAACATATTTTTCTGCTATTGAAACGGTCGCAATCGATGGGGAAATGTATAACGAACGTATATTTCGCACTCTATTTAATTATGGGCCAACTGAAAATTTGAAAAATCTTAAATTCTGCGGTCGAAATATTTTACGAATTCGGTAGGAAGTGATTTGGATTTAGGGGAAAAATGATCATGAAATTTCAAGTTTCAGGTAGCATTCAGGGAAATTCATGGGAATTCAAGGAAATTCATTCATGGGTTTCCGTGTGAGATGGAAATTTCACAACTTGACTGAATTCTCAATGGAACATGAATATTCAGAATCAAAATGATATGAATTTTCTATTTTTACCTCAATTTTCCTGATTTTTCTTAACTTTCACGGAATAATTTAACTGAAAAATCAAGTATTAAATTTTTTATTCATCTTGAAAATTCAACAAAATTGAGTTTATTATATTGAACAATCATTGAAATTTCAATGACGGCGTGAATTTTTGGAATTGGAATTTCATTGAAAAATCCATAAATCAGTTTTGTCAATAATGAGTTCTTTGGAAATTTCTAAAAATGAGTAATTATTTAAAAATTGAAGATTTTGTAGACCTTCATGCTTTTGGTAAACAAACAGAAAGAAAGGGGTTGGATGACACTGCAAATTTCTCGAAAATAAATAGTTTCAAAATAAAAAATATAAAAGAAAATCTCATCTAAATTACATAATGATCGAATAAATCACCTTCTCCATAAAATGAACACCAAAATGATGAGTAATTAATGACTAAATCAGAGAAATTGTGAAACATAATGTCAGAATGAGGACGAGAAACAACATTGTCATCATTCTCCAATTTTCTCTCACTTCTTTCGAAACAACATTCGAGGCCCGAAGTAAATGGAGAGTTTTGCGCTGAGACAGCACGCGCTCGTGATACGAATCTGTATGAATACAATCCTCAGACGTTTCGAAGAAGGACCGAATGAGGAAGAGTGGAGAGAAGAATCCGTGCCGTCTCAATTCCATTTGTAAATGTGGGGTAAGTCTGTGGTGGTGGACGCTTGGGATGAGATACGAATGGCTCAGTGTCGTCGTATTTTACACGCTACGGAAGCTCAACAGGTTGCCACTTTGACCTATAGCGTGTTTGTTGTTACGGTGACACGGTGGATAATAGCGAGGGAGAATTAAATTGATGGGATTGGAGGTGGATTTAAGATGACACTTACGATTTTTGTGTTTTGAATAACAAAACGAGATGTAAATAATCATGGTGATGAATTTTTATTCATCATCATGAATTATTTCAGCAATTTCTTAATGCTTCAAGTACGGCGCCCACATCGCGTGGTGCGTCCTCATCTCTCGTCTACTCGAATTCGTTGTTGATCAAAAAATTATCATCTAAAATTTAATGATAACCTTGAGCTTTCACTAATAAGTTGTTTAATTACGGTATTCCTTTTTACAGATTTTTCTGGAATTTTTAAGACTAATGTCAATTCGATAGTACAAACGAGTTCCAAGATCGGCGATTGTCGGAAATCAATTATTGTATTTTTTCATCTGAACAGAATAAAATTCCCATAAAAATTTGTCCAGAGCTCTAATAATTGTCAATTATCACATTCCTCCCGCATTCCACCGACATTCTTCGAATCCCGAGAATTTAATTATCTATTTATATCCAAAATCCTGAATATGAAGCATTGGAAGTTCAAGAGGTTGCCACTTTAGCCTATAGTGTGTTTGTATGGTGACATGGTGGATAATAGCGACGGAGAATTAAGGTGTTTCGTGCGAAAAAGGTAAATAATGGCATTCATCTGGAATTCACATAGAATGTTTATAATCACAATTAAATTATCTACGAATTTTCCTAGAATTTTTTCAGATTTCCTTTTCAAGTTATTAACGATTGAAGTGGCTTCTTATACACGGGATCTCATGGAGATTTTTCTGATTAGCATGTAATTATATTATCAGCTCAGATGGAAACGCAGTTTCGTGCTAAACAGACAAATTTCCATAAGAGCCCATGCATAAAAAGCGATTTCAATTTTTAATAACTTGCAAAGGAAATCTGAAAAAATTCTAGGGAAATTCATAGGTAATTCAATTGTGATTATGAACATTCTATATGAATTCCAGATAAATGCCATTATTTACCTTTTTCGCACGAAACACCTTAAATTGATGGGATTGGAGACGGATTTAAGATGACCCTTACAATTTTTTGTTTTGAATAACAAAACACCCGTGTAAATAATCATGATTATAAATTCTTATTCATCATCATAAATTACTTCTAGAATTTCATCATATGTAATACATTCTCCATAATCTGGTTGTATTTTCTCTTCATTTTTGTCAATTATTGTATTTTTTTATTAAAAAATAATAAAATTCACACAAATTTGTCCCGAGCTACAATGATTGTCAATTATTACATTCCTCCCTCATTCCAACGGCATTCTTCAAACCCCAAGAATTCAATTATCTATTTATATCCAAAATTCTGAATATGTATTTCGAGATGATTCCCAGCATTCAACCACGTACTTCCACATGACTCTCCATCTATTTCCGTCCCCCGTCCTCTCACCGAAAAAACCCTGATAGTTTCACTAAACACGAAAGAAAAAAAAGGATGCTGATCCCACCGGAATCTTTGATGATTAATAAAAACGGTAACGAAGAGGATGTAATAAGCGATTGGACAGGAGATTGAAATAAAAAAATCTGGTGGAGGTACAGATGCCTCAAGAGCTCCTCAACGGGGGGTCGAGGAATTTTATCGCCGGGGGCTCGGACATTTTCTGTTCTGTTCTGGGCTCTCTTGACCCCGGGTTCCCCTTCCCTGTATTGGCTACATACTCCAAGTCATTTTGAAATTATTCAAACATGTCAATGAACGAAACAACAGCAATAAACTTGGGGTTTAAGACAAAACTTGGAGAAAATGACTGGACAGGTTATTAGTAGTTTTTTATAGTCATCTCGCCATTAAAATGTTTTGGGGGCAGTTTTTCCATGAAAATCTCATTACATCTTCCCAGTATTTATATTATTCATGTAAAACTCATGATGAAGAGCTTTATTTTATTCAAATACTTTACTTTTCTTCACTTTTGCAATAATCCATTCCATTTGGTGTCAAATGTTAATTTTTAAGATGATTGACAAATTTGAGGAGTTTCGTAACAAATGAAACGGTTATTAACTCACATTGAGATCATTTCGTGATCATTGTGAGTTCTTAAGGATAATCGGGCGAGGAGTAGGATATTTAAGAAATGCAGCCAATTTTATGAAGAAATCGTTTGCAAAATTTGAGAAACTTCAGAAGTAGAACAACAATAAAAATGATTTTAAAAGTTGCTGCTTATACATGAGATTAAAGGGGCATCGATAACTCGTGCATTTCTACTACATTATCAACCAGTCGGTAATGTGGAAAAAATACTGAAATTATCGATGACCCATTTAACCTCATGTATAAGTAGCAACTTTAAAAATCATTTTTGTTGTTGCTCTGCTTCTGGGGTTTCTTAAATTTTGCAAACGGTGTCTAAATGGATTCAATAATGTGTGAAAAGATCTTCAGAAAATTGCCTGCATTTTTTTAATATCCTACTCCTCGCCCGATCATCTTTAAGAAAATGCTTGGAGGACTTTACTGGTGATGTTAGTCGTTTTTTTCATCTTTGAAAATTTCAAATCTCATTACTTGAATTTTTTATGGCAGTTCTTCCTGGAGAATCTCATTACATGTTCACAGTATTTATAATATTCATGTAAAATTCATGATGAAGAGTTTTATTTCATAAAAATGCTCCACTTTCCTTCATTTTTGCAAATAATCCATTTCATGGCAGTAAATGTTGAATTGAAAAAAACATAATTTCATTTTCGAGATGATTGACGAATTTAGGGAATTTCTTAACAAATAAAATGGTTCTCAACTCACTTCAAGTCTTTTTGACGTTATTAAAAGCCATTAATGGAGGGAACAGCAGCAATAAACTTGGAGTCTAAGACAAACCTTGAACATCTCAGATCTCGTTATTAAAATTTTGTGGGGCAGTTATTCCTGGAAAATCTCATTACATGTTCCCCGTATTGACACTATTCATGTAAAATTCATGATGAAGAGTTATTTCATTCAAATACTTTTCTTCATTGTTGTGAATAATTTATTCCATTTGGTATTAATGATCGGGTTAAAAAGTAGAATTTAATTTTACAGATAATTGACTTGTTAAATCTTCAAAATGAAAACGTTCATGTCTGGAGGAACCGTTTAATTTCTTAAACCTCCAACTTTTTCCCATCAATGCTTCCACTCATTTTTAAAAATTTATATCATTCCTCCAGAAGCCAACTAAATTAATAAAAATCAGTTAATTGCTTTTCCTCGATTTGGCATCCAATAAGGGAAGGCATCGATTCATGCGGACAACCGCATGTATAATGTCCTCAGCAATTCTTTTCTTCGATTGTATTTTATTTTTGTTTCTTTCATCTTTCTCGAGAAGAGTGTTCAAGCCTCTTTACATTGGATATAAATTCCTTAGTTTTATTCTCATTCCAATGTTCAATAGTCTTTCTCTAAATTTAAAACCGTATTATTTGTTATTTAATAACAAATAAAACGGTTTTAAATTAACGAAAATAAATCAATTGCTTTTACTCTGAACTCTAAACTGCTTCTACTCTTTTATTGATTTGACATCCAGTAAGGGAAGGGATCGATTCTTGCGGACAAGTGCAGGTATAATGTCCTTAGCATTTTTTTTTCTCCGATTGTAATTTCGTTTTACGTTCATCTTTCGCGAGAAAAGTGGTCAAGCTCCTTCATGTTGAATATAAATGCCTTCGTTTTATGATATTTTCATTCAATTTTTATCTTTCTCTATCGAAAATGATTGAGAAGTTATCGAAACATTCAACAAGTTCTTTATTATTTAGTAAAAAATAAAACGGTTTTTTGACTGAGAGTGGCGCATTTATTTGGAAATAAAACTCGAAATTCGTAAACCTTCAGCACATAAAAAACTCTCAGTAATTCTTCAACTTTTCCCCGTCAACTCAAAGCCTCCACTCATTTCTATCAATTTATTTCACTCCTCCAGAAGCCAACTAAATTAATAAAAAAATCTTAATTGCTATTATTTAAATTGGCATTGGAAGAAGGGAAGAATCGGTTCTTGTGAACAAGTGCATGTATACTGTCCTCAGCAATTCTTTTCTCCGATTGTATTTTCTTTTTTCTTCCATCTCTCTCAAGAGGAATGGTCAAGTCTCCTTGCAGTGTATATAAATACCTCAGTTTTATTCTCATTCAATGTTCAATGGTCTTTCTCTACCGAGAACTCTTGGGAAGTTTCAAGACAACCAGAGTGTTTATTTGTTATTTAATAATAAATCAAACGTTGTTTTAAGTGAGAGTGGCACATTTATTTGGAAATAAAACTGGAAAATATTGAAGCTTCAGTCTAAAAAAACTCGTGTATGAATGAATCTTCTAATTTCTGTAATTCTTCAACTTTTCGTCGTCAACCCAAAGCCTCTTCCACTCATTTTTATCAATTTATTTCACTCCTCCAGAAGTCGGCTAAATTAATAAAAACAAATTAATAGGTTTCATTCAATTTTACATCGAATAAGAGAGGAATCGGTTCTTGTGAACAAGTACATGAATAATGTCCTTAGCAATTTTCTTTCTCCGATTGTGATTTCGTTTTATCTTCATCTTTCTCGAGAAAAGTAGTCAAGTCTCTTTATATTGAATTTAAATGGCTTCGTTTTATGCTATTCTCATTCAATTTTCGTCTTTGTCTATCAAGAACTATTGAGAAGTTATCGATCCATCCAGAGTTTATTTATTATTTAATAAAATATCAAACGATTATCTGACTGGGAGTGCCACATGTAGTTGGAAATAAAACTCAAAATTCTTAAACGTTCAACATAAAAAAAACTCGCGTAGGAATGAATCTTCCAATTTCTGTAATTCTTCCACTTTTCCCCGTCAACTCAAAGCCTCCACTCATTTCTATTAATTTATTTCACTCCTCCAGAAGCCAACGAAATTAATAAAAAATACTTAATTGCTATTATTTAGTTTGGCAGTGAAAGAGGGGAAGAATCGGTTCTTATGAACAAGTGCATGTATACTGTCCTCAGCAATTCTTTTCTGCGATTGTATTTTCTTTTTTCTTCCATTTCTCTCAAGAAGAATGGTCAAGTCTCCTTGCAGTGTATATAAATACCTCTGTTTTATTCTCATTCAATGTTCAATGGTCTTTCTCTATCGAGAACTCTTGAGAACTCTGGGGAGTTTATTGAGACATCCAGTATGTTTATTTGTTATTTGATAACAAATAAAACGGATCTTCAAGTGAGCGTGGCAGATTTATTTGGAAATAAAACTCGAAATTGTTGAACCTTCAGTATGAAAAAACTCGTGTATGAATGAATCTTCTAATTTCTGTAATTCTTCAATTTTTCCCCGTCAACCCCAAGCCTCCACTCATTTCTATCAATTTATTTCACTTCTCCAGAAGCCAGCTAAATTAATAAAAACAAATTATCTGCTTTTATTCAATTTTGCGAACAAGTGCATGAATAATATCCTTAGCAATTTTTTTTCTCCGATTGTGATTTCGTTTTACCTTCATCTTTCTCGAGAAAAGTAGTCAAGTCTCTTTATATTGACTATTAATGGCTCCGTTTTATGCTATTCTCATTCAATTTTCGTCTTTGTCTATCGAGAACTATTGAGAAGTTATCGAGACCTTCAAAGAGTTTATTTATTATTTATTAAAAAATAAAACGGTTTTTTAACTGAGAGTGGCATTTATTTGGAAATATTGTTGAACCTTCAGCATAAAACACTCTTGCATGATTGAATCTTCCAATTTCTGTAATTCTTCAACTTTTCGTCATCAACCCAAAGCCTCCACTCATTTCTATCAATTTATTTCACTGCTCCAGAAGCCAGCTAAATTAATAAAAACAAATGAATTGCTTTTATTCAATTTTACATCGAATAAGGGGGAATGGCTTCTTGTGGACTAGTACGTGTATAATGTCCTCAGCATTTTTTTTCTCCGATTGTAATTTCTTTTTTCGTTCATCTTTCTCGAGAAGAGTGGTCAAGTATCTTTGTATTGGGTATAAATGCCTTCGTTTTATTCTCATTCAATTTTTATTTGTCTTTCTCCTCTCGTTTTTTTGCATTCGCTGGATAATTCGGTCTTCTTGTTGTAGTCTGTGTGTTCTTTCCCCCCCTTTCTTTCGACTCCCGGGGTTTGAGAGAAGCACGGCCGGGTATCGGTCCCACGTTGGGGCCTTAGGATGAAGGAGGGGGGGGGGGATAAAGAGGAGAGGGCCATTAGGTTTTTTGGAGGGGCTGCCCCCATGAGAGTTCGGAGATGTGGTTAGAGGTTTATTTATACTGGACGGGTTTATAAGCATCGGCTTTTGATTTTTGGAAGATCGGGGCCATTGATAGCCGCAGAAATTAGCGGATGGATCCGGGGAGGGGGTAATAGGAAATGTCTACAAGTTGTAAATCAAATCAACTTGGGGTCGAGATGGATGAGATACTGATGGTGATAAGAGAGAGTTTGTCCTTGGGGACGATTCCCTCGCCGATTTCTCGGAGAAATTTTCGGGTCTGGGGGTCTTCTGAGTGATGAGGGACGCAAGTGCTCTGACCGCTATGAGGACCGTTTGTTTATGGGGATTTTTTCAATCGGGAAAACTATTGTTGTAATTTTTATTTCTCAGTTGATGATTTTTTTTTATTGGCCACATATTTCCTGCAGGAGAATTCATCATCAATTTCCTTTAATAAATTTTTCAGATTTGTCCCGATATCTGTTAATTACTCAAGAAAAATCAGAATTGAAATATGAAATTACATTGTAAATAACGTAAATGTCGTAGTTGGAAAATAAAATTCATGGGACTTTTTAAATGAATTCGGATGCGTTAACTAGATTTTATCAGTCGTTTCAAAGATTTTTTTCGCCGATTTCTCGGAAAATTTTCGGGTCTGGGGGTCCTTTGAGTGATGAGGGACGCAAGTTCTCTGAGCGGAATGAGGACGGTTTGTTTAAGGGAATTTTTTCAATCGGAAAAACTATTGTAATTTTTTTTCCGCAGTTGATGATTTTTTTATCAATCAAATATTTCCTGCAGCAGAATTTGTGATCTGTTTTCTTCAATAAATTTTGCAGATTTGTCCTGATGTTTGTTAATTACTCAAGAAAAATAGGAATTGAAATATGAAATTAAACTGTAAGAGATGTAAATGTTATAGAGTTGGAAAATAAAATTCGTGGGAATTTTTAGATAAATTCAGACGCGTTAACTAAATGTTATCAGTCGTGTTAAAGATTTTTTTCACATTTTTGTTCTGAAAATCGTCAGTATTAGAGAGTTATTTCTAGTTGTGTTTTGTGATGTTCATTGTTCTCGGAAAAATGGATTAAACGCAGTAAAAATTTCGTATAAATTTTTTGTAACTACTATTTTTTTCCATTTAATTTGAACTCTAATTTTATATTGATTTATTTAAAAACAAAAAAAAATTTGAAGATTTCAGGACGACATTTTATGAGTTGTTTTAGTGATTTTTCTGGCATTTGTATTTGAAAAATCTTTATTGTTAGAAAATATTCTCAATTGCGTTCACTACTATTCATTTTGTTTTACAAAAAAAAACTGAAGTGTAATTTTAAGAATAATAAATGAAGCTATTCCGTATTTTTTTGGATTTGCGGATAAAATTTCATATGTCATTACTACAAAAACAATAAGAATTTTTTGATGATTTCAGATATCTGAGCTAGATTTTATGGGTTATATTCGTGATTTTTGTCAGTTTTTTCTCCACTTTTAGAAAACATTCTCAAATATACATTGTCTAGTATTTTTTTCTTCTTGTGTACCCTTTTGGGTCTTTACGATTTGTTCCCTTCCCACCTCCTCAACCCCCTGTACCGCATTTGCCGAAGGGAGGGAAAACCTCATTCGAGGGAAAAACCTGCCCTGGTACAGTCATCCTTTTGACGAGACTACCGCTCGGCAGTGAAACTGTGAGATTAGAGCGCTATAAATTTTGACCGCCGGTGCCGGGAAGTGAACCCGGATCATTGGCATACGAGTCTAGCACTCTAACCGCACGGCCACTACCGTCGGTACATTGTCTACTATTTTTTCCCTGCAAAAATGCCTTAAACTCTGTAATTTTGAGGATAAATAACGAAATTTCGTAGCTCTCGCAATTTCCAGAGCTATTTGGTATAAGTTTTCGGTACCTGGGTTCGCCACGAGGGTGGCAATTAGCAAGAACAATAGGGTAAGAGAGATTCTCTTCTGGGAAGTGGGAGGGCTGCTCCCACAGGGCTTCTACGGTCTTTTTTTCGGGACCTGGACTGTCCCAGGTATCCATTATGGGAATGCCTGTGTATATATATACATCGGGATGTCGGTATTTTTAGTGGAGTTTTAGAAGACAGGTTCCTGCCAACGTCAGAGTCGAAAACCGGTGATTAGCCCGTACTTAAAAAAAAAATGAAGGTAAAAAAGAATAGCCGACGGGAAGAGAGAGGGAAGCACTCGGGATTCTTATACGAAAGTAAAAGGGAGAATGGAACGTCATCAATTATATGCAATTGCCAAATTGCTCCAAATTACACACGCGGCTCGCGCACGGGTCTTCATATATATTTTTTATTTTCAGTTTTTTTTTGTAATTTTCATCCGTTGAAGACAAAAATACAGGTTAATTAATTTTTGAGAACAACTTGGATTTATTACATGGGAATAAACAAAATTAACGTTGTACTTTTTTGTTAATATAAATATTTTATCTTTTTTACTTCTGAATGGAAGCTTTGTAATAATTGATTTTGACGATCTTCTAATTTTGACTAAAAATTGAGTAAATGTCGTGAAACGTGAAGGTATGATGTTTTAGAAAATGTGTGTTTATAAATCTTCACTGAACAAGGACTACAGTTGAAGCTAAAAATCTAAAATTTCGTCACATAATTAGTATTACTTTGGAGCACTGCTGGACGCAATTTTCGCTTAATCGGTCAAGTAGTTTCCGAGACACAGCAATTTCTCAAAAATCTTTGTTCCTCAATATCTCGAAAACTACAGGACTGTATTGAATTTTTTTGACGTCAAAATATTCTGTTTGATAGTATCTATCAAATTACATCACAATATTGCTATGTATTATAACTAGGGACAGTTTGGTAATAATCAGCATTTTTCGTTTTTGTGAGAAAATCGTTTTGTGCACGCCTAGCTCCCGAAAAAATTTAGATACACGGAGAGAATTCAACAGCAAACATTACCATGGTAACATAGTAAAAGGGTCTTCAACTGTCCCTACATAGTAATCCTTACTATGTCCCACAGTAATGCTTATTATGTTCCATAGTAATGCTTACTGTGTCACATGGTACTGTATACTATATTTCATAATAATGCTTACTATGTCCCATAGTAATGCATAGTAGTTTTTTTTTCTTAGAATTCTTTAATGCCTAAAGGAGGTTAGGCGGTGTTTGAGGTGAATTTGAGAGTGAATTTCTGTGGTTCCCGGTAGCTTAGTCGGTAAGAGTGCCCGGCGCGTATTTGGGAGACCCGGGTTCGATTCCCGGCTGGGTGAAGCGGAAATTTTTTCTCTCTAAATTCTAATTCTCTTAGAATTTAGAAATGCTTTAAGCATTCAATGCAGTAATGCTTACTATGTCCCACAGTAATGCTTACTAAGTCCAATAGTAATGCGTATTATGTTACCATAGTAACGCGACATAGTAGAGCCGACTATGTAACATAGTAATTATTGCTATGCCCATAGTACCTATTACCATTGAAGAGCTTACTATGCCTCATAGTAACCATTATGATGTTTCATGGTAGCCATTACCACGTCCATAGTAATACTTACAGAACTTTGGTAACGTTTACTATGTGCGGATTCCAGCATAGTAATCTTTACTATTTTATTTTCTCCGTGTAGAATGTTGAAAAACTCAATGTAACTGAATATGGTGATTTTTAAGAATATTTTCGTCATTTTTATAACTTTTATTGAAGATCGAAAATGAGCATTTTTCCATTTTAAAGAATAATAAAGGATTTCTACACAAAAAATAATAATTCCTCAACTTCGGTGGCCAGTGTACATTATTTTTTAAAAATGACAAGTTGTTGCAACATACTCTAGAGGAAAATGCAATAAATCAATTGAAATCACTGGCGATCGAACCCCATTCGTTCGCGTGCCAGAAAAGTGTCTATTCAATACACTACTGCCCTGAGTGACTACAATGCTCACAATTACTACCGTCATCTGCACTATCAAAATGCCTCCGAAGAACTTTCTCAAAATTCCCAATCGATGGATCAAAATTACTCTTCCAGATGAATTCCCAACAAATATCTCTGGATCAAAAAGTAATCTTAGTCTCCTTCAGTGACAACTTGTCTCTCAATAAAAAAAAAAGAATAAATAAATAAAAAATTAAGCAAAAAAATTAAAAAACAAGAAATTGACGACTCGATTGAATCGTCAATGCGTGCACATACCTGTCTAGATTTCATAATTGACACCGCGAGATATATTTGCACGCGATCGGCGAGGGATGGTAGCGCAGAGTGGATAAAATGGGGGGAGGGGGGGTTATGGCGCTTCTTGACATTTAAATTCAACGCAACTTTATGGGCATCGAGTGAATCACGTACCCGCTGCGGTTTGCAGAGGAGTTCACGTCATATCGCATACAAAATATGCATTAACATAACACTAGGCGTCTTTTCTCTCCTCTCCACTTCTGTTTACCTCACCCCGTGCACCCGTCCACTGGTGTATGCAAGCAAAATGCGAGGCGATACGTGCCAATGATAATCGATACGCACCTACTTCGATGACTTTTGATTTAATTGGAAATTTCGCGATCGGAGGAGAGAGGAAGCTATAAACTTCGCACGTTTGATGACTTTTGAGAGTTTTTTCACACACATTTTGCATTACGAAACCAAAGATTACTGTTTTTTACTGGAAAGGAGGTATTGCGAGTAAAACAATTTTTTTTACAATTAAAAATAAACTTTCAATGAAATCTGAAAAAATCGCATTTTATGTCGTAAAATATTAACAAATTATCATTAAAAAAATGGTTTCAATGATTTTTTGTAGTTCATCTTCGTTTGGAATTTGAAAAAAAAACGAGTGGAAAATTGCTCTTGTATTCTATATAGTATAGTTATTTTTGCTAATAAATTACCAATATGCATCTGAATGGCTATTTTGCACATCATTTCCTTCCACCGCGTATAATTCATTGTTTATTTCATTTTATTAAATTGAATAAAATTTCCTTTTACCTAATTTTGTCAGACTTTCCATTTAGTTGAATGTTATCAGCATCATTATTCTTATTATCCCTTTTCTTCTACGCAAACGATTGCGTTTTTACAGTTCTATCTCTCCCCTCAGCCCTTCGATAAAATGTTAACAGAAAAATTTTATTTACACATACTTGAATGAATTTGAAACATCACATTTGAAGAAACCATCAGAAACCTCACTTTCAGGAAAATTCATGAAAAATTCAAAATTTTCAACAAATCATCAAATCAACCAATATAACTCATCATTTAACTTCGACGTAATGGCATTAAAACAAATATTTTAAGCTATGATTGAACTATCATTTGAAGCATGATATTCAAAGATATCCCCGGAATTCTAATTTTCAAAAAATAAAAAATGAAAAAAAAATTTCGAATAAGTCAAAAGAACCATTATTGTATCGCCTTTATATGCGAACTCGGTCAAAGGGAGATCCAAACAAATGTTTTAAGCCATCATCCAATCAATACAGAATATTTTTTTTAGTTATCGTGGGACGGCCAATTTTCAAAAAATAAAAAAAAATAAAACAAAATTTAAAAAAGACTCAATTCCATCTATTCATTGGCGAACAATTGGAGAAAAACTTTCCCACACACATGCATACATACACATATACGTCGGACCTTTTGGATCATAATGGGTCATTATAACACAAAAAAACCAAAACCTAAATTTGAACGATTGCAATGCTTCCATTCGGAAGGAAAAATGAGATCAACATTTCTCTTCAACTTTATTTCACATGAAAACATAGAAAATTGTCATCTTAAAAAAAATAAGAAAACAAAAATGATTTTTTTTATTGTTTTGTTTTTCAACGGAAAAATTAAAAAAAAAATTCTTCCATGTTTATCTGTTATTGTCTCCCTAGTTGGTTATGTTCAAGTATCGGTATAACACGCTTAGCCGAAGGGCCTCTCCCTGAGACGTATCGCGTGCTGGGGCTTGTAAAATTAGAAGGTAAAAAGTGGCTGTGCGCTCATGCGGGATTTGACCGATTTGCGTTAGCGGCACACAATTCCCAAGGTCCCGACTTTTCTCTCTCCCCCTCGGTACGGCGCCCCCACCAGGCCAAATCGTTTCTTTTTCCAATGCTGCCGCAGTTGCTAAGTCACACATACTCTATCCTTGCTAAAGGCTAATTCTGATCTAATCTCATGTGATTATGATTAACGACGCTGAGCCACACTTCGTGGTGTTGCAGTTTCTTTGGGTTATTGCGAGGTGCGTTTTACAGAAAAGATGAGTAGAATGATGCAAACACGTAAAAAAAATTTTGTCCTTTGAAAATTTTTTACTCTTCATTTTTTTTTTAATTGATCCAACTAATTTCATTTTTTTTTCATTCGATACCCGGAGAAATTTCCGTTGAAAAACTCAACATAATGATCTTTTCGTCTCGAGTAGTTTTGAAGACAATTTTTTTTACCGTTTTTATGAAACAATTTTTTTGTCAATTTCAAAAAAAATTAAAAAAGATGAAGGGGCCGTCATATTGACCTTTCCCCCTGAAATTTTCCTGACTACCGACTGGGGTCACTATGGACCCCAAAAGTTGTTTTTTTTTTCAAAGTCGAAGAGATTAAATGATAAAAATAGCACCACCGAGTTTTCCTCTCCTCAATATCAGCGCAGAATAAACCTAATACTCCGGGCAACGGTTAATACGGATATTGCAATATGCACTGAGGACGATCGACAATATACCAATCAGCGATGCATACACGATTCCGTCCTCGGGGATAATACATCTCGCAATTTACATTTATTTATTCTCCTTTTGCAATGGGATCTCGCGTGTGACTCTTTAATTCTCCGCGATACTAAAACCGCCTGAGATCTAACATAGGGAATTGAATGGTAGATCGTGTTTACATAGTGGATAAAAATCATTTCGACAATTCGAGGAGAAAAAATATGAATTGACATGTAACGACTTGATTCCGAGTTCGTAATTAAATTAACTTATCTAAATCATTTTTTAATGACTGAAAGTTGCCGAAAAAATCATTTAAACTAAATTAGGAAATCAAATTGCTTATTCAGATCCAATTTTTTTGAAGAAAAAAAAATCATTTCAATTCAATTAATTTATTTCCTTGATTTCACAGAAGTTTTTTCTTTGTTTTATATCAACACCAGCATTTCTCTGTTTCTTCTGCCTATATAAATAAATATATAAGTATAAGTGTATCATATTAGGGGGCTACCTCGCTCCGCTCGCCAACCTCCATATGACCCCCATAATCCTTATTCTGACCCTTGTGACCCTTATTTGAGCCCTTAATCTGACCTTTGCGACGCTTATTCCAAGCTTTGTGGCCTTTACTTGACCCTCACGACCCTTATTTTGACCCTCGTGACCCTTAATCTGATCCTTGTGACACTCATTTAGACACTTAATCTGACCCTTGTGAGAATTAATCTGACCTTTGCCCTTATTTTGACTCTCATGACCCTTCTTTTGACCCTCATGACCTTTGTGATCCTCAATTTCCGAGTCTTAATTTCGAGTACCAATTTTTTATCATCAGAAGTTGATTTGGATTTCTATAATATAGAGAGATTGTACGTAGTCAAAATATCCTATTTTATTAAAGATGAAAGAAACGTGAAGTTTTTTTATATCGAAATATCTCGAAACTGCCTGACTGCTAATCCTCAATTCTGATTGGTTAATGAGTCAAGTGAAGTAGTCGCTGAAAAAAACCCCGGTATTTTCAAATTCTTCAAATGCCAAAAATTTTTTCTGCGTCATATTTTTCATTTTTTCATGTGTGAAGTTGATCTTTATATCAAAACATATCTAAATTGCCTAATTGTTGATCGTGAGAAAAAAAAATAGTATTTCTAAATTTTTTTAACTCACAAATTATTCTTCACTTCCCAAATTTTAAGTTTTGCATATTTATCACACGCCAAAATGATCAATTCTTGCTTTTCAGATTTTCATACATAAATTCTAAACTCTACAAAATTCACGAAAATTCTTCGGTTCGCCAAATAATTCGAGAAAAATCCGTGATCTACGGTTATCTGGAAAACTGTGTCATTTTCCGAAGAATTCAAGAAATTTTTTCAATTCTTTAGGAAATCAATTTATAACCCTCCCCTGATTTTTCAACAATTACAGATTTTAATCAAATTATTTTAAAAAGTAAAAAAAAATAATTAATCGAAGATTAAAAATTATTCATTGATGTTTCACTCGTCATTCTCTTGATTCTCTTAATTCTTTCTAAATCATTATCAATATTTATAAAACATCTATGAATATATGAAGTTTAATAAATTCGATTTCTTCATTTTCACAACAAAAAGATTCGCGCGCGCGACAGCACGCGCACAGATCTAGTATGATAGATAACAGATTTAATACAAAAAAATGATTTGAACTGTAAATTTTGAAATAATTCTTCTATTTGTACTTTGAATCGTAATGGGATTGAAAAAATAATGAAACAATTTGTGGTTAAAAATACGATGAAAATTGCAATTGTTGGTTTCACTTCCCCGATTTTTTGCAGCGATTAAAAAGAATATGAAATGCGATGACTAACCCCGATAAAGAAGTTTCTGCTCTGTTGTCTCCGTCCATCCGACATACCACATACCAGAGACACAATTTTCACTGTGGCCACCGAACCGACAAATATACAGTCAGTGGAAGAGGGAGATGGCTGCCAGTTGGCACACGGAAGTTACCAACACGTTCGAATAATTTTTCAGGCGCCATACATCTACTTGCGGTACATTTTCCCCCCTTTAGTGTACGTTTGTGAACGGATATGCCGGCGTCCCGCCGATAAAATTGGAGCCAGGACTCATGTAATTGCCCCGGCGAGACCTCCTTGGTCTCTGTGAAATTTATTTTCATTTTCTTTGTTATGAAAATTGACGTCAAATTTTTATTCAAGTCTGGAAATGTCATTATGTGGCTTAACATGTTTTTTTATTTATTAGGCAAATAAGCATGACTTCGTTGGCAAAGATAATGAGCAGATTTCATTTGAATCAATTCTCATGATTTACGGAGTATTTTCTTCTTCAATTTCAGATCTTTCATTTACTCTATGGAGGCGCGCTTTACGCGCGCATGACTGGCTACTCATTTCTGCATATTATTTTGGATCATCATGCATTCATTTATTCATTAAAAAATAGTTAATGTCCGCTTCAGATTGGCGAAAAATTTTGAGAAAATGATATTTAAAAATTTTTACGCCGAAAAATTAACGTTGTTTATGAAATCAGGTGGAAGTGTTTTCCAAGTGTGAAACTGTAAGCTTTTGCGAAGAACAGTCGACCAATTTTCATGTCAATCTTCTATTAAAAAATGGGTGAAATACTTTCGGTCAGCGATTTATTTCATCAAGCCTATGCTAGACTTGGAAATATTTCAAGTTCATCTTAGTTTATGAATGAAAAACACTTATTTATATATAAAATGTATAAAATAATACATTATATATGTAATATATAGATTTTACTATTATTACTAATAACATTATCATGGTTTTATGCCTTTTTTAATATATATTTTTATATTTATATTATATATAAATAAGTATTTTTTATTCATAAGCAAAGTAAACTTGAAATATTGTTAAATCTAACATATGCTTGGCGAAATAGATTGCTGACCAAAAATGTTTCACCTATCTTTTAATCTTTTAATAGAGGATAGCTTATCTTCCTTTATTAACAAATGACGCATTGAACCGAGGGATATCAACAAAGCTTCTCTAAAACTGTCTCATGAAGACTGACCTCGCGATTTAACCCTAGTCTGGTCACCAAACGCAACCCTATGACTTTGGGCACCTCCGCGGGGATTCGCCGCCGTGTTATTTAGGCTTTAGCATTGCCGAATTCATTTTACACTGCCCGGGCGCGTTTAGCGAGTTTTTGGCAACGTCGCGCCATGGGCAATTTCATTTAACATGGGAACAAATAATTCGTCGGTCCGAAATAATTTGCATTTTTAGGAATTTTGGGAAACTAGCGCCGCCGCGGCCGCGACGTGTATGCCCTTCCGTTATGCTTTTTTCCATTTCTTCCATTCATTTCGTTCTTTTCCAAAGATTAATTATTCATCATTATTCTTATTGTGTTGAGATTGATGGAACCAATGCATGTTAGTTCTTCACCTGTTCAATTTCAATATTTCAATAAGTGATTTTTCGTTTTTTTTTCTATGAAATTCGAAGATTTTGTAGAATTGTCAGGAAAATTTCGAAGAATTTCTCGATTTTTTATCAATTATTTTCTCCTCCCTTATTGCAGTCAATACTTAGAGAGAGGTTCATTGCTTTCTTGAATTTCTATTTTGAATTCAAGAAAATGTTTTGAAATCCGCGCCCTTTTCCCTGCCAATTGGTCATGAAAATGGATCTTCATAGTTCCCATTTGAGTTCCGAATCCAACTTTTGGAGTATCGATTTTCATTCGAGTGCTTATTCGACATTTTGGTGCCTCTCTCTTATTATATAAAATTCCTAATATTCGTTCCTTGTTCTTTATTATTTTTCTATTGCGTGCCCGGCTTCAATCATCTGTTTCATCCCCTCCATGCGTCCGAGCGTTGCGACATATGCGAATCGACTTTTCATACAATCGATTCTCATTCGAGTTCTCATTCGAGTGTTCATTCGAGATTTTTTCGCCTCTCTATTATTATTTTGGGAAATATTTTGTTCTAAAAACTACTATAATTTTTGACACATTTCAATTGACAAAGTCAAATTTTTTTGAATTTTTCCAATTAGCCAGTCAATTCTAATTAAAGAAAAACGGCGCGCGGCGGGATTACCCTCATAGAGTCACCAATCTAGGGTTAATGTTAAATTTGTAGACTTGATGTAAAATTTTTCTGTGAATGCGAAAACTTGTATGAAGTCTCTATAACCCATGTTGCGATGAATTGAGGTGAAGGACTAATGTTGATATATAAGTTTTGATCTGGGGTCGGAGACGGGTGTAGAGAGAGAGAGAGAGCGTTTGGTATGACCATAACTCCTGTTATGGGAGAATTGACAGCTCTCGCGGGGAGAAGTAAGACAGACTCTGTTGTAATGAGAATTTCTAATTGGGAAATTCCGGGGAGAAATGAGCAAAAGCGATGAGTGAAGTCAACTTCAAATTATTAAGGTTCGATGGATACCTTGGTCGTATCTGGGGGATAAGTATTTTCAGTACTCCTCACAATTCCCCGTCCGGGAATTGGTATTGCATACTTTCCAAACTCGGAAACTGGAACATCACTACATAAAAATGTTTTTTACTCGTGGGGTTGGCCAGTCGTGGCCTTCGGCTTGGACGACAACTACACACGTGTAAAGAACTCTATTGCAACAACCCCGAAATAGGATTTGTCCGGGCTGCTGCGATGGGGTTTTAATCGTTTGGCGTTGGCGTCCGAGCCGAAGGCGGCGACTGGCCAACCACACGAGTAATAAAACCCTATCGCAGCAGCCCGGGACAAGATTTTTTTGTAGTGATTTTCAAGTTTTCGAGTTTGAGAAGTACGCAATACCAATTCCCAGACGAGAAATCGTGAGAAGCAGTACAGAAAAATACTATTTTGTAGAACTAGAACTGCAGAAAAGGTCATTAGGCGATAAAAGTTTCATCTGACGAATGTGATATTCTAATCACATGATGAGTCAGATAATACTGTTATCGCCTGATGACGTAATGTACTATTATTACCGTAGGACAAACAATATTTTTCATCACGCTGTGACGAAAAGTGAACTTTTCGGCACGCTCCGCGTGCCTAAAAGTCCAATTTCCGCCACATTGTAATGAAATAGTATATTTTGTAACGAGTACAAGAAAGTGTTTTTTGGCGAGTGGGAGGTTTATATCACGAGCCGAAGGCGAGTGATATAATCCCACGAGCTAAAAAACATTTTTTCACGAGGCACGCTCCGCGTGCCTAAAAGTCCAATTTCCGCCACATTGTAATGAAATAGTATATTTTGTAACGAGTACAAGAAAGTGTTTTTTGGCGAGTGGGAGGTTTATATCACGAGCCGAAGGCGAGTGATATAATCCCACGAGCTAAAAACATTTTTTCACGAGGCACGCTCCGCGTGCCTAAAAGTCCACTTTCCGCCACATTGTGATGAAAAATATTGTTCGTAACTCGTGAAAAAATGTTTTTTAGCTCGTGGGATTATATCACTCGCCTTCGGCTCATGATATAAACCTCCCACTCGCCAAAAAACACTTTTTCATTGCTCAAGCCCAAAAAGGGCTCTTTTACCTTGTGCCACTCGTGAAACCCATTATACCTCACGTGACCCTTATTTTGACCCTTAATTTTCAGTACCAAATTTTCATCACGAAAAAGCGATTTGGATGTTTATAATATAGATAGACAGATATAGAGGCCAATATTTTGACCCTTGTCATCCAAGGATTCTGACACCCGTGATCCTTAATTGGACCCTTCATCTGACCCTCATGAACCTTATTCTGACCCTCGCAACCATTATTCTGTCCCTCATAACCCTTACTCTGACCCTCGTGACCCGTATTCTGATCCTCATAACCCTTATTCTGACCCTCATGATCTTTATTTTGACCCTTGTGACCTTTAATTTTGGAGTCTTAATTTCGAGTATCAAATTTTTATCACCAGAAGTCGATTTGGATTTTTATAATATAGAGAGATATCACTCTGCCCGAAAATGAAGTTTATCGGACCTGGTGTCATAATAGTTATTTTCATCACAAGGTCCACAAAATATTTTTTGACGAATGTGGCTGTGTAAGCCGAGCCGAAGGCGAGGCCTATAATCACATTCGTCAGAAAATACTTTTGGACCGTGTGATGAATGCAATTTTTCGTCAGAAGGCCCGTAAACCGCGATCAAACCGAGCGAAGCGAGGTTAGAATCGCGGTTTACCGGGTCTTCTCACGAAAATGTGTATTGTCATCCCTTTTTCAAAGGTTTTTTTGTTTTTACTTTGACACTTGAGTTTCTGAAATTTTTTTTACCATAACCCGGGTAGAAATTCAACCGGGGATTCAGCCGCAACTCGGGTGAGCGCGAACTCAGCCTCGGCTTGCCGCTTGACCCGAGTTCACGCCGCGACACGCCGCTCCATACCGGCTCACAGTCGAACACTCATCAGACGGCATAACCCGGCACTTGAGTTTGAGCTGTGGCTCAACGCTTAGAACTCAGCTCCGATTGAGTCGTGTCGTTTCGAGTGGAGGGTGGAATAGAATGATATTTATGCATTTTTAGAATATCGATTTAAAATTTGAATACTTTGGAAAATCCTTCTTCTTACTATAAAAAAAAATGGAATTCCATTGAACTTTCTATAAAATTTGAAATTTACTGATTTTTCCCTCTGTCATCGAATATAAAACCTGGCACTTTCTCTAAGAATTCCTA
>NW_021680409.1:867098-868189 GCF_001412515.2 Diachasma alloeum
GGTTTTTATGTTCCTATAGATTTTCTTAGGCATAAGATTTCTAAGCTTTTTCCGCTCGGTTTTTCTTCTTTTCTTTTAATCAAATGCAGGAACAAAACTTGGAAAATTCATGCCCAATAGTTTCTGCGGAAGAAATCCTAACAGAATAAATTATTTAACAAAATCAATGGATTTTTTTCTACAAACTATGTATTAAAATGCAATATCTATTAAAAATGCAGGGGAAAGTTGCATAATTTTCAATGGAACTGACGCAAAAAAAATAGAATTTTTCAATAGAATTGCAACTTAAATAGAATTCTCATAGAGCTCCAATAGAAATTCAAAAGAATATCCTCTCCTGTAGCGTTGATAATTAATAATAAAGGTTCGTTAACGTTTTTCAAGTGATTATTTTTCTTGATTTTGTTTGTTGTATTCGCGAAAAAAAAGAAAGTTTTGACTACGTTTCAGTGAATTGTTCTACCTTGTATTTTCAGATTAATCCCATTCGATTAGTTAATATCACGTTATTTCTGATGAGCTTGTGATTGTTCATCTGAAAAAGCATGGCATCTTCACATTTATTCGATTGTTTTTTCGCTCAAATCACGATGCCATCGGACCTGTGAAATCATTATTGAGGTTAAGTATACTGGGATTGAGTAATTGGAGATGAACCTGAGGTTGACCAGTGGCCATTCAACTAAAGCCCGGCGAAGCATTTCGGGTAATAGTTTAACGCTGGGCTGTGGGCTCGGGTACATGTGACGCGCGTGGAGTTTCCCCCAAGCTGGCGTGGAGTGGCGTATGTCTAGCTGGGATACGGGTTCCGAGCCGAGCTCGAGCGGCGTGATTTCTACCCGGGAAGTTGATGCTTTGAGCCCGGGGAGGAGGACAATTGATGTTTTCAAGGAGGAGGGAAGACGTGGGAGTTGGTTACTTGGTAGGCTTTACAACTCATGTTATTTATTATTCCCATGCGGGAAAAGTAAGACTCTGTGGTAACGAGAATAACTAATTGGGGAATTCCGGGGAGAAATGGAGAAAAGAGATGAGTGAAGTCAATTTCACATTGAGGTTTTGATGGATATCCTGGCATCTGGGGGGGG
>NW_021680409.1:868300-899289 GCF_001412515.2 Diachasma alloeum
CCCCCCCCCCCCCGCAAATTTAACGAAATGTAGACAAATGGTCTCTCTCATCTAACTCCAAAGGAGGAGCCGAGGCGGCACTGCGACGCGACTCGTCACGCACGCATGAATACGAAAACCCAGTGGTTTGTGTTTGTATATTACAGCGTGCATCTCTCTCCCTCTCCAGGCGCCACCCTTCGTTTTTCAGTGTACGTAAGGCACTTACGTCTTTCACTCACTGCGTTACATACATTAGTATCAAGAAAAGTTTTTCTCATATGGATGCATGTGTGTGTACATTCGTAAGCGTTACGTCCGGCGAAACGGTAGCGCTGGCTGACGCGATGAGCTCGCCTTATTTCGTTTCGCTTGTTTTTACGACATCTCTTGACGGCTTTGTTCTTTGTTGCCTCGAATCGTTTTTACCCACTCGGTCTTTCTTATTCGAGTAACGAGATGCACAAACATCTTGTGGATAATGGGGATTTTGCAGAATTTTTATCCAATTATTTTTTTTTCGGTTGAGATCATGACCTGAAGACGTTTTTCACTTAATTTTCGTCCCAAAATTGTCTCTCTATATTATAAACAATCAAATCGACGTCTGGTGATAAAAATTTGCTATTCGAAATTAAGACTTCAAAATTAAGAGTCACGAGGGTCAGAATAAGGTCTATACGGGTCAGAATAAGGGGCACGAGGATAAGAATAAGCGTCACGATGGTCAGAATAAGGGTGCAAATAAGGGTCACAAGGGTCAGAATAAGGGGCACGAGTGTAAGAATAAGCGTCACGAGGGTCAGATTAAGGGTCAGAATAAAGGTTCAAATAGGGGTCAGGTTAAGGGTTATAGGGGTTAGATTAAGGGTCGCAAGGGTCAGATGAAGGGCCCATATGAGGGTAACAAGAGTCAGATTAAGGGTCTCAATAATCGCCACAAGGATCAGATGAAGGATTGCAAGGGTCAGAGTAAGGGCCCAAATAAGGGACATGGGGATAAAAAACCAAGGGTCAGAAACTAAGGGTCACCAGGGTCAAAATAAGGGTCACGAGGGTTATAATGAGGGTCAGGTTAAGAATTCAAGTGAGAGTCACAAGGGTCAGATTAAGCATCACAAAGGTCACGTTAAGGGTCCAAATAAGGGTTTCAAAATCTCTCTATATTGTAAAAATCCAAATCGACTTCTGGTGATGACAATTTGGTGCTCGAAATAAGATTCCAAAATTAAGGGTCAAAAATGAGTCAAAATAAGGGTCAGAATAAGGATCACGGGGGTTATATGGAAATCATATGGGGGTTAACGAGGGGAGCGAGCAGGAGGCGTAGTCCCCTAGTTCCATGATGAATGCTTATCCCTAAAGGATGCACTTGGGATGCATTTGAGTCCCTAATGACGTCACAATACCGGAATGAACGCTAAACCAATCGCAGACGGGGGTCAACGAACCTAACCTTATTTGTGCGCGCGCATAACTGATCAGTGAAGAATTACATGCGGTTTAGTGACGTGATGCTTAAAAAAATATGTCTGATGTGTTTTTCATTAATTAGAATAAATTAACTAGATTATTTGGCCCATAGATTATTCATCTGATAGAAGAATGTCAAAAAAGGGAGATACATAATATGTATACAATTCTTTTAAATGATTTTTGCTATGAAAAAGTGCAAAATGTGATTAGGGATTACGAATGCGGTTTAGTGTCGTCATGACTGGAAAAACATATCTCAGACTCTTCTTTTATCAATTGTTATAAATTAACTAGTCCATATTACTTCATATTTTCTGGTATGTAACTAGGGTAAGCTATCCAGTAGATGGACACTGCCCTATAGATGAACGAGCTACTTTTGAATAGGAAATTGCGCAAAAAATACTGAAATGTGAATTGTTGCTTTGAATTTTCACTAACTGTTGTGATTCTTAACCTCTGAGTGACGATTTTTTTTCGATCAATTTGTTTTTTCAATTGCTAAAAAATAAACGTTCATCTACTGGGCGGTTTTCTTAGGCGTCCATCTGCTGGGTAGTTTACCCTATTTATCTAACAAAAAAATAATTTCCCAGTAATTCCAAAACAAAGAAAAAGTTTGTTTTGAAATTGCGGAGGAATTAGTGAAGATAGATCGCAATTCTGTGTATTCCGTCTTAAATTTCTCTGTTTATCGACCGGGATTAGTCTCGACCCCAGACTGAGTCACCTCTGTCTCCTGCCGCTCACTTTTGCTGGCGTAATTAATTTTAATTACTTTTCCTAGACGATGACGAAAGCCTAAAGTTTCTTCCGCGAACGCGATAGCTTATCTCTCGTTATGAATAAATAACATATTGAACCGAAAGATACCAACAGAGTTTCTCTAAAACTCTCTCATGAAGACTGACCGCGGGATTCAATGTTGGAGTTTTTGACTTGATGTAATATTTTTCTTCTGATTTTTATAATTGTTTTTGAGGATTTGGAGGAGCTGAATGCGATGGATTGTATGGAGTCTCTATAACTCATGTTGCGATGAGTTGGGATGGGCGACTGATGGTGATGTCTAGATTTTGAACTGGCTGTGGAGTCGCGGATGGAGAAAGCATTGGGTACAAAATTAGTCTGAAATTTCCGGTACACTTTTTGGAAATTTTTATCGAATTTAATTACCACTACAATTTTAAGGAAATTCGTCGTTGAAAATTCAGAATTTCGTGGAAAAATCAAAGAGAACCGTAAATTTCAGTTCCATTTTTCCCTGATAATAATTAGAAAACTAAAAAATTTCGGTAAATATATTTCTAAATTTTCAGGACAGTGACTCTGAATGCGATTTAGGGGGAAAAATCATGAGATTCGTGAAATCATGAATATTTCACTGGATATCCATATTAAATTGAAAATTCAAATAAATTAGGGAATTCTCGTCTTTATGAGGCTTAAAATTCTGGCATTTTATTAAATTTGCAGTGAAACCTGAAATTTCATTATTTTTTCCCCTAAATTGCATTCAGTGTCACTGTCCTGAGAAATAGTAGTGTACTGTCCACGAAATTTCTTTTCTTTTCTAACAGTGCACGCCATAACTCCCGTTGTGAGACATTTGACACCCCCCACGGGAAGGAGTAAGAGAGACTCTGTTGTAATGAATATTTGTAATGAGAGAATTTTGAGGGGAAATGGGGGACGAGATAAGGAAAGTCACCATCGCATCATGGTTTTGATGGTTACCTTGGTATCTGGGAAAATGAAAGAAAATATTTTCATAGAAGTAGAGCTGCAGAAAAATGTGCACTGTCATTCCTTTTTCAAAGGTTCTTTTTTCACTTCGGCACTCGCGTTCCAGAAAGTATTTTTTAACATGAGTTGAAATTTGATGGGGACAGGGGGGGGGGCAGGGGGGTTAATTAATGTTTTCAGGGGAGAGGGAAGATGTTGAAGTTGGTGACTGGATGTATTTTTTTTCTCCTGATTTTTATAATTAGCTTGAAGGATTCGGAAGAGAATGTGAAGGATGGTATAGAATCTCTATAACTCATGGGGCGATGAGCTGGGGTGAGCGACTGATGCTGACGTATAGGTTTTCTCCTGTTGTGGGGGAATTGACACCCCCGTCGAGAGGAGTAAGAGAGACTCTGTTGTAATGAACGTTTGTAATGAGGAAATTCTGAGGGGAAATGTGGGACGTTATAAGTGAAGTCAACTTCACATTGAGATTTTGATGGATATCTTAGTATTCGGGGGATGAGAGTATTTTCGTAGGGCCAACGCTGCAGACAAAGATAGTATGATCTTCATAACTCATGTCAGGGTGGGTTATGGTGAGCGCTTGATGCTAATGTTTATGTTTTAATGTGTTTTGAAGACGTGTGAAGAGAGTATCGAGTGTTGCATAACCTCTGTTGTCTACAAATTGACAGCCCCGACATGACGGAATTAGAGAGACTCGTGCGTTCTTGATTATGGAATTTTGGGGCTGAAGGATGGAACTCAATTTCATTTTGAGATTTATTATAGATGAACATTTTAGAAATTTCTTTCGACCCCACGAAATCCCCCCCCCCCATTTCAAATCTAAAAAATTATCAGAATGGCGGACTCCTCTAACACAATATCCTCACAACTGAATTAATTCCTCATTAGCCTGAGGCCTGCGCACGCCGTCCACCACAGCGCGTGGCCGGCATTACTGTTGCATATCGTAGAAAAAAAATACCCGGCGTTTTACGGGGCGACTAGACGGCGCCGAACTACCGGCGAGTTTCAATATTTATCATTTCCTGAGCGGAAAATTTTCGGTGGAGGGGAGGAGTTTCTCTCTCACCCACAAAACTAGGGGGGCAAATCGTGCCAGAGGGGGAATGCCATCGAAATAGTCGGGAATAGACGCGTCTTTGTTGCAATCCCAGTGAGTGAACGTGACCGATCGCGTTATTAATGCCAGCTCTCTCGCCCCTTCGTAACCGGCGTCTCGGTCAACGGCCATATTGCGCAAGCATCGCGATGCCTAACAAACACACGAATTTCCGAGGAGCGAGCGAATTCACTCCCTCTGGCGCACGTGCCTCATGCACTTGACGATCTTGCCTGCATCTGTGCGATTTTTGGTTTCAAAATTAGGTTTTTTTTGACAATTCGGAATTTTAGGAAGAGACTTTTGAGGCTGAAACGTCAATATGATGACCGTTCAGCCCTATTAGTTTTTGCAAGAATTCAAAAATTTTTTCAAGATTCAACAAGATTTATTAACATGGATAGATATTTACAAACATGACAAGACAACAATATGGTACAAGTTTATACATAGAAGATTGAATGGTATAGTATCAGCCCCGAGGCTCTAACATATATATAATATGAGGGGTGAGAAATGGGTTAACAATATGAGGGATGGGGATAGGGAGGAGATGCTGGATAGGGAAAATTTTTTATATTGAAAAACCCTATTACGAATTAAAAAATTTATTTTAATATGAAATTTTGTTTTTATTAATTCCGAGGGAAGTAGCTGGGAGTAGGGAGGTCGTCATATTGTGTTTTCAATCTCAAATTTCCCTGGCTATCGAATGGGGTAATTTCGAACTCCAAATCTGAATTCCTCTTTGTTAATGGGTGATGAGTTTTAAAAGTCGCGGGCAATTGGAGTGAGATTTCTTATGCATTGAAGATCGATTACATATATCTAAAAACGTATAATTAGTGCAAAAAAATTAATTGTTTATTGGTCGTTTACCCGGCGTACGCTTAAAATGTTAAAAACAGTCTAGGGTCTCCAATTTTTGAGCTACACATTTTTTCAAAAATTTTAAGAAAAAAATGTGTAGCTCAAAAATAATTCTAAGAGAATTAGAATTTTAGAGAGAAAAAATTTCCGCTTCACCCAGCCGGGAATCGAACCCGGGTCTCCCAGATACGCGCCGGGCACTCTTACCGACTAAGCTACCGGGAACCACAGAAATTCACTCTCAAATTCACCTCAAACACCGCCTAACCTCCTTTAGGCATTTCAAAAGAATGCCTAAAATAGAATAGAGAATTTCAAAAATTTTAAGAAAAAAATGTGTACAATAACAATTACGAATTAGTTTTTCTTACAATATTTAGGATATATATTCGATTCTTTCCGAAATATGTTTTGGGCTATTTTACATGAATGTTGCAATTTTTTATTAAAAAAAAATAAATTAGCTATGAAGGAGCCGAATTTCAAAATCTAATTTGTAATTATTATTGTACACTTTTTTTCAAAAATTTTGAGAAAAACTTTTGTAGCTGAAAAATTGCAAGCCCTAGACTATTTTCAACATTTTAAGCGTCTGCGGGGCAAACGAACAATAAACAATTTTTTGCGCCAATTATTCATTCTTAAACATGTATAATCGACCTTTAATGTGTGAGGAATCTCATTCTGATGGCCCGCGACTTTTAGTACTCTTATTAAATTTGTTCATTTCTGAAGAAAGTGATGAATATAAGAATGAAATTATTTTTAACACTTAATTGAACTGCCTTGGTTGAATGCGTTTTTAAATTGAAATTTTTTTGTTGACTGAATCTTTGCGATTGTTGTTGCAATTTTTTCAGAAATTAATGCGTGATGAAAATAATGAATGATGAATATAGGGATCAAATCGGTTTTAACCCTAAATTTTCCAAAAAATTGCGAAGCCCATCCATCCGCGTGCAGCACGTGCTGAGTGCACAGGCACTCTTTTCGCTCATATCCTCCCATCCAACATTTTTTCACTCCCAGCTCCAATTACAGATGTCGTAATGGAGCACCTGTCTGATTGGTTTCTCCCCTTAATGAAGGAAAAAACCAGCATAAAATATCTCTAAATTAATTAGAAAATAGCAGAGAAAATGTGGATAGCGGAAATCACCGAGTGAGGGCAGCGGAGCGTAAGTGCTCTGTGTTTTTTTTAGCCGCATGTTATTAGCTCCCTTATCTCTTCACTAACAAAAAGGTATAACATTTGTATCGGCGCCGGCGCGAAACACGGTTTATCGCTTTAACTTGACCCCTCCAATGGCCTCAATGCAGGGATTTATTATGAAAACCGAGTGAACACAAATTGACGAGTGGAAAAATGCCCGTTATAAATCGTGTGCGTTGCTATCGAGATCTTGAAGGACCATAAAAATGCGAATTAACCAATTTCTAATTATTCTCATTAAATTGACTAATTCAATTGCGCAATCATAGGCTTTTATAAAACTAGATAAATCCACTTCTTTCAACTATTCACGAGTTTTTGCCGATATTATTATGAAAATCTGTGACGTAGGGAATTTCAAAAAGGTTCTTATGAAAATTTTCTTATTCCCCGAAGATATTTTGAAAATACTTGCTCCATTTTTCCACAAAAGAGTTCTCGATAATGAAGATAAAAATGAACCTTGAGTTTTTGGTAAATATCTCTGAATTCATAGGAGATAGGGAAATTTTTTGGATAACCTTTTTTGTAGAGAATTTCAAAATCTGCGAAAAAGATTTTAACGAAATTTTCGCTATCCCCCTTAGTTTATGAAATATTCTAGAAAAACTCGTTTGATTCCTTTATGAATGAATTCGCGATGATGAAAACAATAAGACAGTTTTTGCTAAATACCTCCGAATCTACGACAGATGGGAAAAATATGATGACAACAATTTTTCCGGGAAATTTCAAGAGTTACTAAAAGGATCTAAACGAAAATTTCTCTATCTCCTTTAGTTTATAAGATGTTCTTTGACTTTTTCATGAATTAATTCTCGATGATGACAACAACAAGACAGTTTTTGCTAAATATCTCCGAATCTATGAGGGATAAAAAGAATGCAACAATAACATTTTCCACAGAAAATTTCCAGAGCAATAAAAAATGTTCTCACAAAAATTTCGCTATCTTTTCTAGTTTAGCGGAAATTCCCAGTTTTCGAATTGCGCTCATTAATAAAAGAATTAATTTCCAACAACGAGAAAAACAAAAAGACACTTCTAGCTTAATATCTCCGAATTCCTGACAAATATCACAAATTCCATAAAAACCTTTTCCACACTAACCTTCAACACCTACACAAAAGCTTCCCACATTTAGCCACCCCCAGTAGTTCAGGAAATGCCCTAAAAAATCCCACTTCCCTCCAAAACCCCAACAATAACAATAAATAACCCCAAATCATAAACTCACCATAATCCCCATCACTCTTCTCCTCAGTATCCCCAAGAACCTCATAGTCACCAAGCTCGAGGCCCACGGATGCAGCCCTCGTGATAGTCGTTAGGGTGGCGAAGACGAGGAAATCCTGTGGCCACATGTTACTCACTTATTACAGAAACAGCCAGTACCCAACTGAGCCCCAAAACTCGTTCATGAAAGATTATTTAGGATATAAGTGGATGCACTCTCGATAGTCCTGACGAGCATCCCCCCGAATCCCTGAGACCCCAAATAAATATTTAATAACTGATCAATTGATGAAATAAATTGTCAATCACATCTGCCTGCCGGACGATAAATCGTCTCAACCACTTGTCGTCTGAGGCCGCAATCTCAGCACTTCCCCGTAAAATACAAAAATCCTCGATGCAGCGAGTTATTTCTCCGTCCAGAGAGGCCCGGCACACATCACCGGTCAACGGAAGAACGCTCACTGATACTTTTTAAAAGTTACGAACCGAGTGGCGCGGCGCTGAGTCGTCCCCCACTCCGCGACCTCAGCTTTTGTCTCTCCCTGTATTGGTAAAAGCCTCATCGGCTCTGCATGCAGCTCTCCCTTGTCTCTGTATGCTTGACTGTGTACACAGGGAGAGTGAGACCACATGATTGGAGTGCGTCGGAGAGAGAGGGGGGAAAACGCCAGTGGCGCCTGGGGCACAGACGCCAGGGCTGTCGATGTGTGTGAGCGCACATGCATCTGGCGACTTGACTCAGGGCTCTTCCCCGCGCCCCTTGTCGCAACCGCCGTTTGTATATGTTAGCGAACCCGCCGCCGACCGTCAGCCTCTTATCCAGACTGTCGGATTGCTCATTTAGAAATGTGTACTGTCGTCCCTTTTTCAAAGGTTCTTTCTTTTTCACTTCGGCACTCGCGTTCCGGAAAGTTTTTTTTTATCGTGAGTTGATATTTCGAGGGGGGGGGGGGTTGATTACGATTCCTTTGGCGCCACTCCAATCCTATTTACTGAAAAAATTAGATAGTTCAGACTGGGATTTGAACCCGGGACCTTCCGATTATGCATCGGGTGCACTCCCAAATTAAGGTCACAAAGGTCACAAAAAAGGAGTCGCTAGGGTTACGGAAGTTACAAGGGTCACACAAAATCCGTCAGTCTCTTATACTGTCGTCCCTTTTTCAAAGGTTCTCTCTTTTTCACTTCGGTACTCGCGTTCCGGAGTTTTTTATATCGTGAGTTGATATTTCGAGGGGGGATGATGATGATTCCTTTGGGGCCATTGCAATCCAATTTACTGAAAAAATTAGATAATTCAAATCGGAATTTGAACCCGGAACCTTCCGATTATGCATCGGATGCTCTCCTAACTTAACGCAAGTTCCCAAGGTCACAAAAAAGGAGTCTCTAGTGTCGCGAGGGTCACACAAAAGAAAGAACTCACTAGGGTCACAAGGCCTTGGTTGAATGCGTTTTTGACTAAATTTTTTTTTGTGAAGATTTGTTGATTTGTTGACAGAATCTTTGTGATTGTTTTGCATTTTTTTTTCAGAAAAAAAAATTCAGTCAAAAAAATCTCCAACAAAAAAATTTTCATTAAAATTGAGTTGTGTTGTTTTGGGGCTGTAAATATAATCATTAAATTCAAATATGAGAATGTGAATGCATGAATTGGTGTCTTAAGATAAAAAGCATCATAGAACTGTTCGTATCTTGGGGAAATAAGGATTGAAATGCCCATTTCCCAAAAACTAATTGAGAGGGGTTTTTTTCGTTATTTTTTCCGTATTCCTCAGGAAAAATGGTACGGGAAATATATGTCGTATAAACGAGCAGGGTTCTGAGCCTATTCGACGGAAGCAATATGACCGTTACACTGAGAAAAATTTCAATGGTAATTTTAATTACAAGGGAATTGACAAAGAAATTATATTTACAGTAACAATAAACTTTGTAGATTAAACTAGGATTCAACGTTCGATTTACTATGTCGAATAGTGTTATCAACATTATGATGTAATTTTCACTTTAATAGATGAATCTACACTGTTTATTGTTACCGTAACTATAGTTTTTTTGACAATTCCCTTGTAGTTGAAATTACCATTGAAATTTCTCTCAGTGTACTTTATGGGATAAAGTTTATGTGGTATTAGACTGTTTTCTTTCTCACTTTAACAATTCCATTGGTAATATGCTTCCGAATGGATCTGTAGCAGTAGTTCTAGGATGAATGTTCCCCTGAAATCGTTCTTGGAAAATTGTTCCTCGGAAAAATGATTCCCATATTTTCTTTTTCCACGGCGATTACAGTTTGTCTCGTTATTTCATCAAATATCGACATGTCCTAATAAAACAAGGGTATTTAAATTTTCTTTTCAAAACAAGGGTATCTCAAAATTAATGTGAAAATTCCTCTGAAATCTCACGTTTTCCTTCTCTTGACAGATGTATAAATTGTATGAATGCATTAAAAAGTACAAATAACATGAAGTAGTTCACATTGGAAGACAAATAAAAGGATTTGCGAGTTCCGTGAGAATTAGAAATGGATGTGAACAACAAATTTTCACATGAATTTTGAAATACCCTTGTTTCATTAGGAGATGTCGATATTACATAATATAAAATAGAAAAGAACATAAATATTTATCATATGACTACGTAATTCTGGGGGCTTATTCTCGCCTGTAAAATTACGATGTGCAATCCGTAAACGAAGCTTCATTCGCATCCAAATCTGTCCTTACACTGATAGAAAAGGTGAAGCGATTCAGTTGCACCAAACGAGGCTTCTTAACTGTTACCGTGATTCGTTAATAGTTAACGAATCGTGATAATAGTTAAAAAGTCTCACTTGGTTCGACTAAACCGTTCTATCAGTGTACAGAAGTCGAGAACAAGCCCTCAGAGGCGAAAATAATTAATAAAATCACGAAGTGTAACTTTTTAGAAAAAAAGATTTTTGGATGAATTGCTCTATATCACGATGTATTGAATCGATTGACACAAAACTTTATACACAAGTGTGACTCAATAATACTCATTAGTAGTCAGAATCTCAGATGCTCATTCCGAGTTTTATTCCAAATTCTGGAAATTTTTATTGTGTTTAATATCCATAAGTAATACCACAAGAGCTTCAAAATTATCAGGTATTTCCCGATAGGTTCGTGTGTATGCAGGGAACCTTGAGGGAAATACCTGATTAATTTTGAAGCTCGAGTGGTATTCGAAGGGGAATTTTTCCATCCAAATTTCGGCCAAGAGGATTGCACTATGAGACAAATTCCATCTGTCAGTTCGAAAAGGGTTCAATCGACCGGTAAATCTTTTGTTTTTCATAAGCATGAAGGCAACGTGAAAAATTACCAGTTGAATTATCAATATTTTCATAGGTGTGAAGTCAACGTGAAAAATTACCAGTTGAATTATCAAAATTATCAGTTGAATACCGTGTTGACTATATAAAATAACAGTCGATAGTACAATCCTATCGGCTGAAATTTGGATGGAAAAAATTCCCACTGAAATTTCAGGAAATGTTAACATTGAAAATCGAAATATTTCATTAATTTTCGGTTCAAATGGTCTGAAAATCAATAAAATACTTGATTTGTCAGTTAAATTATTCGGTGAAAATTCAGAAAATTTTTGGAAAATTCAGAGAAAAATAGAAAGTTCATTTCGTTTTGTCCCTGAATATTCACGTTCCATTGAAAATTCAATCAAGTTATAACATTTCCATCTCACTCCCACGGAAAGCGCATGAATTTCCTTGAATTCTACGTAAAACTTGAAATTTCATAACCATTTTTCCCCTGAATCCGATTCAATGTCACGAGAATTATTGTGTTATAAAAATCCAAATCGACTTCTGGTGATGAAAATTTGGTACTCGAAATTAAGGGTCAGAAACAAAAGGTTACAAGAGTTAGATTAAGAGTTATAAGGTTCAAAATAAGGGTCATGAGGGTCACAAGGGTCAGTTAAAGAGTTACAAGGGTCTGAATGAGGGCCATGGGGGTCATTTGGTGCTCTTTCTATAATATCAAAATCCAAATTGACTTCTGGTGATGAAAATTTGGTACTCGAAATTAAGATTCCAAAATGAAGTGTCAGAATAAGGGTCATGGGGGTCGAAATAAGGGTTAGAATTAGGGTTGTAGGCTTATATGGGGGTTGGCCAGAGGAGCGAGCAGGGGGCGAAGTCCCCTAGTTTTCCATGAAATTAAAAAAAAATTCCAACAGTGTGTTTTGATATCCTCTCCAATAGGTAAACGATCTCCCGAAAAAATTTAGTCACATTGTCTGTCTTGAGAAGTCATCAACCCTCAAAAACATCATCAAACATGACTTAAAGAGTCCACCCCCCCCCCCACCCCGTCTTGACTCCCAAGTCCTCGCAAAATCTTCATCTCCAAAATAATTCCAAAAATCCCCAAAAAATTACTTCTTCATTCGATTCTCCTCATTCCTCTCCATTCACCATCGGATAAAAATCACAACCGATCGTTATCCATTATGTACGAACTCGTTCAGATGACACGTTTCGAGAATGAGAGAATGAGCCTGAGAAATGCGCCCCCGTGGGTCTTCTCCATCTTCTTCTTCATCTCGTTCTTCTCCCCCCCCCCCTCGCCGCGCAACCTTTCTACATAGGCCGATTGTCCGTTTAAGCCCGGTGATTGATTTCCCAGCGCCCGTATATAAACCCCAAAGTAAATGCCGGTGGACGGTTTGATCGAGGAGCCGAGCACCTGGCAGTCAACCAGACTCAAGGGGGAATTCAATTTATGACCTAAAACGTATTTTCTACTTTGCGAATTATTCCCTTCAATTGCATTCTTCAATTTTGGGTGGTGTTATAAGGGGTAATGTGAAGAAAATTAAATAATTAATTTCGATTTTTTGTTGTTCATATGAATTAAACTATCCTTTATTTTAAAAATTGGTGAAGGGTTTTTTTTGAGTAATCTATTTCGTCAAGGTATATCATATTCATATTTTAAAAAATATTATACTATACTATTTTATATAATTTTTTCAACAGTCTGCACTATTAGAAAAAATAAATAAAATTGCATGGACACTGCATCCGATTTAGGAGAAAAAAAATATTCAGTTATAATACCCCGAGACCTTCAAAATTATCGCATATATCACGGAGAAAATTATTTGGTGTAATTCAACAACTAATTAATTAAAATTCAGAAAAAGATTTTTCAGTTTCATTCGACAACCATTTGTTAAATTTTCAATAAACGTTCGTCGATTTATTTGAGGGATCAAATCTAACAAAAAATTGTAGATTGTTGCGAAAATATCTCGTAGAGAAGACATTGATCGACTGTCAAGATATAAATGATTACGGGATTGTTTCCAAATGTATATATGCCCTCACTATCTACCTTGTAGGAAAGATTGATTGAATTTATTGAAATAGAGGTTCAAGCTGGTTACTTTCTACAAATAATCATCACTAAAAATTTTTGGCTGAAACTTCCCGTGAACTCATTGCATTTTTTTCCGACTGAAATTTCACGTAATTTCATTATTAATAACCCTAGACTGGTCATCATGCGAGGGAATTGCCGCAACACGTCGTTTTATTCACCTTGCCATCGACTGGTTGATCGGAAAAATTTGAGAAAAATTGGATTCGTCAATTGAAGTATCTGGAAAATTCTAGTATTTTTTTTTTCAATATTGTATCCTTAATTCTGGGAGAAAAAAAATTATTTTCAACAGGTGAACAATTTTTTCCCGTATTAAATGAAATTGCCTGTTGCGCGACGTTGCTGAGAACTCGCTAAATGCGCCCGGGAAGTGTAGAGTGGATTCGGCAACGCTGGAGCCTAAATAACACGGCGGCACTCTCCCGCGAAGGTGACTAAAGTCGCATTTTCCCGTCAGGTGACCAGACTAGGGTTAAGAGTTCGAAATTTTATGGGAAACTCAATGAAAAATGTAAATGTCATTATAAATATTCCATGAAAATGAATAAAAATCGGGAAAATTTTGATATATGTAAGTTCTCCATTAATCGGAAATTCAGCGTAATTTGATATTAAATATTCCCGTTTAGATTGAAAGTTAGAATAAGTTGGGAAATCGCTGTCGAATGAAATTGAAAAATCTTTTCTGAATTTTAATTAATTAGTTGGTGAAATTGACCAAATCATCTTCTCCATATTCCAAAAAGCTTCGACTGCGCAGCACGAGGGATTTTTCTGCAAAACTTTGACACACTTGTTCTTTTGCAGGGAAGCTTGAGGGAAATATCCGATGAATTTTGAAGGTCGAGTGGTACTCGGAGGACAATTTCCTGAATTCTGATTTTAACCGAACAGTCAAAATCAGCCAAATAACTCGTCAGAATAAATTTATGTTTGGAGTAAATTTATTCCACAGTTGGACACTTATGAATTCGTCGTAAATTGCTGTCATTCAGCCATTCGTCGTGAATATCGATTAAATACTTCACTATTAATGATATAATTGGCAAATAGTAATGGTAGATCGATACACCCCACGTTTTTTGGTAAAATACCTTCGATGAAGGGTCGATCAAAATTAATCGGCAGATTATTTTTATTTATTCCGATACTTAACTAAGAATTTTCTCAGCTCGGCTTTGTGCAGCTGGGCCAAAATTCATTAAAATTTCACTGGAACCGTCGCTTGTACGGAGTGAAATATTCAATAAAAATTACGTATCTTTTATGTGATTCCGGAGCGAAATGTGGCTGTAGGAAATTTTATGGAACTGTCACGGAGTTTTTCCAGAGCGTTCCGTAATTTTTACCTGAATCTCCTGTCAAAAATTACGATACCGTCACTTAAATTTTCTGAGTCGATTCCGTAATCGTTGAGCGAATTATGAATTCCATAATTTTTACTGAAGATTTCTCGCCGAGTGGCAAAAATTTTTGGAATATAAATATAATTCAATGTAAGAGAAAACATTTCGTCGATTTTAAAATTAGAAAACTCTCCTTAAACGATAAAAATCAAGGTGTCCATTATTTTCAACGTCATTAGCAAAATTCCGGGGAGCGTCACGCATTCGGTAAATTATCCGGTTCCATTCACAGTTTATCAGAAATACAAGCGAATCCTTTTAAGCGTCATCTCGAGTCGTTCTCACGACTTTTTTTACCTCAATTCCGTTTCGATTTCTGGACGGTTTTTTTTCCCTAAAGAAGTTTGTTTTAGTTTTGTTCTGGAGGGCAGAACTACTTTGTTTGTCGATGGTATAACACTGAATGGTAATTTCAGCAGTCGACGTCCGGTTGTTTGAACTTCCGGCTGACTAATTGTCAGTTTGAACACCTGAGTGCTCTTGAACACCCATTTCCCAAATGTTGGATATCCTTTTGAGGTGGGTTAGGTCGTGCTGGATGAGTTGGTGAAGGTTACGGGAGAGAATGGGAAGGACAATTTGTAGGTGGAGTTTCAATTCTGGGGATTCGAAACGATTTATTGCAAATTCAATTTACATACAAATTTTTTGATGAAATCAAATAAATGAGTCATGCATTCCACTTAAGTCCCCCGTTTGGCTCAAATAAAATCCATTTAATATATTGAAAAAATTATTCAATGACAAAAAGAATGTAATAACATTTTGAAACTTCTGAAAAAATGACAGAGACGAAAAAATTGTATCAAAAACCTAGTGTATCTCTCGGTATTATAAAAATACAAATCGACTTCTGTTAATAAAAAATTGGTATTAAAAATTAAGGTTCACAAGGGTCAAAATAAGGGTCATAACGGTCAGAGAAAGGGTCACAAGGGTCAGATTAAGGATCACAAAGATCCGAAATGAAGGATCAGTAAGTAAGGTCAGCCAAAATAATTGTTGCGAGGGTTCTGAGGTTCAGAATAAGGCTCATGAGGGTCAATTGAAACGTCACAAAGGTCTAAATAAGGGTCATGGGGGTCATATGGGGGTGGGCGAACGGAACGAATAGGGGGCTATGTCTCTAATTTTTCAATTATTTTGTAGTTTTTGGCCCCTACTGGCATTAGCTGATTCGGAGTGAAGGAATCAATTATGTCCAAATGATAAAAATTGATCAAGTCATTTGGAAAAAACTACAAAACAATTAAATTTCTATTGAACTTCTATAGAACATTTTATCAGTTTTTGGTCGATTCTATTGAAGAATTCTGTAGTTTCACTGCAAGTTTTTTTTTAAGAAAATGTTCAATAGACATTCTTTTATAGTGAAAAATTATTAGAATTTTATCTTTCTAAATAAATGTTTCTATTTAGATTTTTTCACTGAATTATTTCTTTTTCCATAGACAAATCAAAGAATAAAAAGTTGATGTAATTGAAATAAACTATTTTACTTGGCGTAAGAGGAATGTTAGAACCCATTTTATCGCATAAAATTAATTCCCATCATTTTTTATTCACAACAAAAAACTCGCCAAACCTTCAACTCCAAACGAAAAATCCCACAAGTTCCAAATTAATGGACCCCATGGGTCAATCAAAATATTGGCTCCGAGCATTAAAAAAAAGTGGCGAGACGTCCGGAAGTATGACAAAGTTTTTACTCAACATTTGTGACTAGCAAGAGAGGTTGAAGTGGTCATCGAAAGCCAACGTCAATGACTCACCGAGTTTACTTCATCGTTTGCGTGGTTGTGCTGGGTGGATTTTAAACGTGGACACTCGAGTGAGGCGATTTTTCAAGAGTCACCCTCTTCAACGAGCCCGAATGTTTTATTATCAAGTGTATAGCACCAGGCATCAGCGCGTGAGAAAGACACGATTCACTCTGCGCTAGTCGAGTGGCGCTTAACATCAAATAAGAAAAAATGTTAGTGAGAGAAGTTGGGGATTGAGCAAATATTTGGAAGCGTATGAAATTCAGTGGAAACAGTTTCTATTTCAGAGGCTTTATAAATAAATCATTGATAGATGAAGAACAAGCTTTTGATTTCAGGGAAACGAGGGATACATTGTAAATGCAATTTTTCGTGAAATCATCCAAGTATTTTGGAATTCGTTTTTTAAAGGCTCCGGGCAGTGATCGGATACAATTTTGAAACTAATTTTTAGGGGTTTTTGGAATCGCAAAATCACAAAAAATAAATTCAGGTAATCACATGAAGTCAATGATTGCACGAAAACATGGAAATCTCCCTGAAATCACGTGAAATCAGCAATCACTGTCACCGGATTTCCAAATGGCCCCTCGAGTAACCTTCAGATGGTGGCGTTTGGATAAGATGAATGCCTGGTACGCAGACGACTCGGATTCAAATCCCGCAGAAGTCAAGAATTTTCCATCTTGCGCTCAATTTCATCACGAAACAATTTTTCGATTTGACAAGCAGCCATGTTTGGATCTAATAACAATTTTTGGATAACAATTATATTTTAATAACAAGTGTATACTATTCTATGCATGTTTAAAAAATATTCATTTAAAGTATTTACACTGTCAGTATGTCACATGTTTTTTTTTCATACACTTAAATTTGAAGCACAATTTTTTGCATTACAATTTTATTACAATTTTTAAAATATTCACATATTTTTTGTATTGTATGTATAGTCAGTTGCATCTGAAAATTTTTTCGAGGTGTAGAGTCGTGAGCAGTTGGTTTTTGATAATTTATTTAGTAGTTCTAATCATTACCGATTGTACTTCGAACAATGTCATAAGAGATGTTCAAATTCTAAAACTTTTACTCCACAAGAACAGCTTGCATCGATCATTATCCCTACTCTTTCTAAGGATCTATACATGTTAATATATAGTGATGTTACTGAGCGAGTGAAGCAGGTGTGTGGATGAAATATACGGGTGAATAGAATAATAATGGAAATTTCCGTCGGAAGCGTTGTATTTTTTCCAACATTTATTATATTGTAAGTAGGGATAATCATTTCCTGATGAATAAGATGGTAGCATAAGAAATATTGAGTTTGATTGAAGAGTACCGTGAGTGTCCCAATTGCCGCACGGGACCCCTTTCCCGGACGCAGAGCGCTCTTAGGATAGAATTTAGCATTTATCACATATTCACAGTCGTCATGTGCATTTCATTTTGTTACATGTGATTGTTCAATTATTCCCCTTCAAATCACACTATTGACGAATGTTCCACGAGTTTCATACAATTATTAGAAATTAATCTACGTAAGAGTACCGGCTGGTCTCTGAGCTGGTGGTTGTGTAGTGCGCGAACGTTAAAAATCATCGATATTGCGTAAGGATCAAACAGCAAAATGTAAGTGAACAATTCATTTTAATAGGTTTCTAGTAGTTGAGCAACAAATTTGGAAAAAGCTGAAATAAAGAAAAGAGAAAAATAATTGTTTTTTATGGAAGAAATGTTAAATCCGGCATCTCGGACGACTGAATTCGCGGTTGGAGGAGTTCCCGCACATGTGATTTCCAACCCTTAACCTCAATGTTTTTTTTCTGTCAGTTTCTTTGCTTTCATAAAGATATATTATTTTCTGAAACTCTCGTGCATTAGATAATGAAAAAACTATGAGAATAAAAATAAAAATAACGAATATAACAAATTCATCCATTTTTTTGAATCTTCTAGGCCTGGAAATACAGAAAAAAAAGCCCCCAAATATACCAATGAGGACTTGCGGAAATCTCTGAAGACTGTCAATTCAGGAAGGACTCTGGGATGAAAAAAAAAGAACTTTTAGATAATAGTTGTGGAGACGCTAACGATTCTCACAGCCCTCCCGAAAAAATCCCTCTAAATGAACCATAAACTCAAATATTTTATTGTCTCAACGTTTTTGTTTGTCTCTTATTGTGTTGATCACAGTTTATCATTGTTGAAATAGTAATAAAATTACACTTAATATACTTTTCGCAACTGATTTCCTATATTTCTCTGCCTCTATTTCACTGTGTCCGAGAATCGGGCACACGATATCCGGCAACCCGGCTAGGTCAGTTTTAGTCGTCTGAGAACTCGACCATAAGAGCTATGATGGTTTTTTATGAATATTTATCGAATTCTTCAGAATTAAAGTTGAAATCGAATGTCTTTTTGTCAAGAAATGATCAAAGATAACTCATGAACCTTCAGAATTCATAATTACAAAAAAAACCACAAATTAAACGCTATTGTCTGGTAGAATATTCTTAACCGTGCGGCAGTTGGGACACTCACGGTATTTTTTTAACATCTGCATAAAAATTCTTAAACTATTCACTGTAGAGCGATTTTTCATCATCACGGCCATGAAAATGAAGTAATAGGATATTTTTTTAAAATTGTATCACTTGAATCAAATAATAAGTAATCTTCACATGTTGGCGTTTGGGTAAGATGAATATTTGGCACGCAGACGACTCGGGCTCAAATTCCGCAGGAGTCTACGATTTTAGTTCCGACGGTCAATTTCATCACGATACGTAATTTAAGAATCGCTGGATCTGTGTGCAGATTTCCATGTAGCCATATTTTTGAGCAAATGAAAAGTATATAAGTACACCATGAGGATGAGGAATAGAGAAAACTTGTGAATGAAACAGCTTATAATACGAAACTAAGGATATTCAAGTAGTTTGGCTATTTTTTGACCAATGAAATGCTTTTCTACGTTTGCAGTTGAATATCAGAACTATTATTTGAGCCCCATTTGTCCCTAAGTTTCCGGACATTTTGCAATGATTTTATTATTTAAACTTTGTAGGTCTGAATTTGAAGATCGATATGCAATCGTTAGAAAACATTTTAAGAATCTGAAAAAAAAATTAGAAATTTTACGTTTGGAAGACGATTGCAATTTTTGAAAATTACGAGCATTTTCGATGAATAATCTATAAACACTCAACTTTCCACCATAAAAATTATTTGTTCGGAATCGTAACAAATTTATTCATATTCAGAATCAGGGATGGCCAGCAATCTTCCGATTCTTCAATATTAAAAGAATTTCCGACTTACACGGACTAAGATTTAAGTATACTCATCGAAATAAAAAAATAGTAAAATAATGAATAATCTAAATTTCCATTTGATGATGAATTAAATATTTGATAATATGGAACTATAAATTTTCTATTAAGTAAATAATACTAAATTCCATTAAAGGGATTTTCAATTAACCAAATAATCGTCAATCTTCCTAACTAAACTATTGATTAAGAAAATAATTCGGAATTTGAATATTCAAATTGAGGATTACTTCAATGATTAAAAATTTAAGAGTGATATTGAGGAATTGACTACTTCAAAATTTAACGGTAATTATAATATATGAATATGGCTATCTCTGTTCAGGATTTAACTAGAAATTGATTTCCTGACTAAAAAAAATTCCAATAGTTAAAATTTCCAAACGTTAACAACGTTAAAAGTTATATTCAACGAATCTTTAAAAAAATAATAATTCTGTGCAAAATGGAATTTAAGTGGCGGTGAATATTCATGATTATTTTTTCTAATTCTCTTCACGCGATTCTTAACAAATTTTATATGTAAATTAAATTGCGTTTTTGAAAATGGTTGAATCTATAATGCGGTCTGTACCAAACTGTAAAAGGTACTTGGATATCCTTAATAAGCAAAAACAAAAAGGAATGCTAGTAACTCCAAAATAATTATCATCTTCAATCCTCCTCAGTCCTCAAACAAACCCACTTATCCCCCTCGCACAAATTTTCCATCGCCCCCCGTTAAAACAACTTTAACGCATATCTTTTTCCAAATATCACCAAAAATAATAAGAATCCAAAACCCGAAAATTCCCCTTATCTCCATGAGAAAGAGATAACCGCGAAATGTAACTAATGTCGATGAGTTGTCGGCCGACCGGTGGTCCCTCCGGATGTGGCTATCGCCTCTCAATTTGCCCCCCGCCCCTCCTGAAATAAAACGAAGAGCAAAGAGAGAAGCTCAAAAATATTCGAGACGACGAGAAAAAAAATGCGTCATCAAAGTGCACACAAACCGAAGCAGTCCGGAAAGATAGTGTTTTAGGTATATTTCGTGGAAGATAGGAAGCGATGCCAAAATAAGTCAGAGTGAGAAGAGTGAGGGAACAGAAGAGAGAACAAGGGAGAGAGATAGTGAAATGGGAATAATTCGAGGGGGCCCGTGCGCAGCAGGCGAAGGTGGGCTCTGCCTTCGGACATTCTTGAACTCGAAAACCCACTTAGCCCTCGGGACGCTGCTGAGATTAGAGGGCCCGGTACGGATGGAACGGAGGAGGAAGGAAAAAGTCGGCGAGGGGCTGAAGGAGGGGAACAAGTAGAGGTCTGCAAAGAACCGTGGGCTCTCTATCTCTCTGTTTGAGTACGCGGCACGAAAAAGGCAGAGGTGGGTTTACTGATAAGAGGGCGGCTCCGGATGGCTTTTACGTCGTTACGTCGACGTCGGAATGAAAATCATGAGGGACAAAGGGGACAAAAATTGACGTGGACAAAGTCCAGTTTGAAATAAATTCATTGCAATTAATTTTTTTTTGCAGTGGATTCTTTTGTCTCGTGAGATGTTGAGAATTCATTCTTTGGAAATTATAGGGGTGGAGATGTTCATTACGGAAGATAAATCAAGGAATTATTCATGTGAGCATTATTTTTGAGAAATGTTTAAATTTTGAATCAGTTCTTTATATTAGACTGTTTATTTTTAGATTCAGTTGAGTGGAGAACGCAGCACTTCAGCGAAATTGCTGAACTCATTCTGCAAATTTTCCACTTCAAATATCGAATTTCATACGTTTGTCACAGAATTAACCTACATTTTCTTAATCTAATAGTGCATTAGAGTACAGGGGCACACATTTCGTTTTCGACGAATTGGAGTGTGAAAACAAAGTTTATATCCGAGTGATCTATAATATTTGATGTCACAGCCTACAGAAGTCGAGTTTATCACACTTCGCGCTTCATACTCGATTTATTGTACGACGTCTCATAAATATCCTTGAGTCACCGCATAATTGAAAATATTACGAGGCCGTTGACAAACAAAATTCACCGATCCTTTTTTTTTGCGGGGGATTCTTTTGTCTCGTGGGATGTTGAGAATTCATTCTTTGGAAATTATAGGGGTGGAGATGTTCATTACGGAAGATAAATCAAGGAATTATTCATGTGAGCATTATTTTTGAGAAATGTTTAAATTTTGAATCAGTTCTTTATATTAGACTGTTTATTTTTAGATTCAGTTGAGTGGAGAACGCAGCACTTCAGCGAAATTGCTGAACTCATTCTGCAAATTTTCCACTTCAAATATCGAATTTCATACGTTTGTCACAGAATTAACCTACATTTTCTTAATCTAATAGTGCATTAGAGTACAGGGGCACACATTTCGTTTTCGACGAATTGGAGTGTGAAAACAAAGTTTATATCCGAGTGATCTATAATATTTGATGTCACAGCCTACAGAAGTCGAGTTTATCACACTTCGCGCTTCATACTCGATTTATTGTACGACGTCTCATAAATATCCTTGAGTCACCGCATAATTGAAAATATTACGAGGCCGTTGACAAACAAAATTCACCGATCCTTTTTTTTTGCGGGGGATTCTTTTGTCTCGTGGGATGTTGAGAATTCATTCTTTGGAAATTATAGGGGTGGAGATGTTCATTACGGAAGACAAATCAAGGAATTATTCACGTTTAAATTTTGAATCAGTTCTTTATATTAGACTTTTTATGTTTAGATTCAATTGAGTTGAAAACACACGGAGAGAAATGTTCAGTAAAAATTACGGAACTCACAGTGTGCTCACCGATTACGGAATCGACTCAGACAATTTAAGTGACGGTATCGTAATTTTTTACAGGAGATTCAGGTAAAAATTACGGAACGCTCTGGAAAAATTCCGTGATTTTAGGTAAAAATTACGTGACAGTTCCGTAAAATTTCCTACAACCACATTGCGCTCTGGAATTACGGAAAAGATACGTAATTGCTATTGAATATTTCTCTCCGTGCAGTACTTCAGCGGAATTGTTGAACTCATTCTGTAAATTTTCCATGTCAAATATCGAATTTCATACATTCTTCGCACGAATGAACCTACATTTTCTTAATCTAAATATCCTTGTACCACTGCACAATTAAAAATACTACAAGACAGTTGACAAACAAAATTCATCCATCATTTTTTCTTTGCGGGGGATTAATTTGTCTCGTGGGATGTTGAGAATTCATTCTTTGGGATTGTAGAGATGGAGATGTTCATAATGGGTGACGAGTCACGTAATTATTTACGGAAAAATTGTTTTTGACAAATGTCCGAATTTTGATTGTCTTTTATATTAAACTTCTGTTTTTCAAATTTAATTGAGTTGGAAATGCAATACGTCAACGAAATTATTGAGCTAATTCTGTCAATTTTCCGCTTCAAATGGTGAATTTCATACATTTCTCAGCCTAAGGAAAACAAAGTTGCATAAAGTCCCCGAAATTAACGTACATTTTCTCAATCTAAATATCCTCGTGCCATCGCATAATAGAAAATACTACAAGACGGTTGACAAACAAAATTCATCCATCCTTTTTTCTTGGCGGGGGTTTCATTTGTCTCGTGGGATGTTGAGAATTCAAAATGGGTGATGATTCACGTAATTATTTCAAATGTCCGAATTTTAATTTAGTCCTTTATATTAAACTTCTTATTCCCAAATTTAATTGAGTTAGAAATGCAGTACGCCAGCGAAATTGTCAAGCTAATTCTGTCAATTTTCCGCTTCAAATATTGAATTTCATACATTTCTCACCCTAGGGAAAACAAAGTTGCATAAAGTCCCCAAATTAACCTACATTTTCTCAATCTAAATATCCCCGTGCGATTGCATAATTGAAAATACTACAAGACGGTTGACAATCAAAATTCATTCATACCTTTTTCTTTGCGAGGGATTCCTTTGTCTCATGGGCCGTTGAGAATTCATGGAGATGTTCATAATGGCAGTCGATTCACGTAATTATTTACATGAAAATTATTTTTGACAAATGTCCGAATTTTGATTCAGTCCTTCACATTAAACTTCTTATTTTCAAATTTAATTGAGTTGGAAATGCAATACCTCAGCGAAATTGTCGAGCTAATTCTGTCAATTTTCCGCTTCAAATGTTGAATTTCACACATTTCTCACCCTAGGGAAAACAAAGTTGCATAAAGTCCCCAAATTAACCTACATTTTCTCAATCTAAATATCCTCATGCCATCGCATAATTGAAAATACCACAAGACCGTTGACAAAAAAAAAATCCCCCTCATATTTGCTTTGGCTTTCACACGAGGATCGGTACGAGGCAATTAATTTGCCCGGCGCCGTCACTCGGTTCCACTTGAATTTGCATTGCGCGCAACACATCCCCAACACAGATACGCCCGTGTTTCTGGTTTTCTCAGTTACATTTATCGGTGCATATACGCACACAATGCCCAGTGGCATGATCGCCCGCGCATATCTCCGTGGAACGAGGCGCTAATTATAAATTTCCGTGTGTACACAGTGCACCAATAGCCCACGCCCGATGCTGTCTATTATGAGGTTTGAAGAGACGTTTGATGACGGGGAAAATAAAGGATTACGATTATGCATATTGGAGAAAAGGTCATAGGGTCGGGGCTGTTGAGTTTCCGGAATCCTGAGTTACGGAGACTATGCTGCTTTCTCTACAGTGCAGGTAGGAATTCCGATCGACAATTTGGAGCATTTGTGGGAGCGATAGGGGATCATTTGGAGAAGCAAATGGAGGTTTCTCGGGGCAATGTTAACAGGTCGTATGTTTGGGCATCGAAAAATCAATAATCTTCCAATTCATGCAATCACTTTTTACCCCTGGCATATGTGGAGTGCAGATCGGATGATTAAATCGACAATGTAAAATACGGATAATTAGCCAATAGGCCACGCCCGATGCTGTTTATTACAAGGCTTGAAGGGATGATTGAGGACTTGGAAAATAAAGGATTATGATGATGGATATTAACCCTCCTGCAGTCGCACGTCTTCGCCGAACATCGTTGGTTGCGTGTTAAGCATTGCAGCATTGCCAGAGCCATCCGACACATACTATAAACATATCACCGTCCAGCGAACCCTCCACTCCGCACACGCTGCTTGCGACTGCCACGAGGATCGGCAACACCGCTCGTCAAATTTCCGCTACGAGAGTGGTCGCACGTTGAGCGCTGCGCTCATTCTCGCTAACCACACTCGACAAAAAAATTAAATAAGAGAAAAAGTGTCAGTGCAGGGCAACCCTACCGTGTTTAATCTCATCAGGACATATCATTTGAGGAACTCGTAAATAGGCAGAGCGTAATTCATTACATTTCTAAAGATATCGTGAAAATAACAAAAACGGCAGCGTTCAGACCATAGCGTGACCACTGGGGGTTAAAGGAAAAGTCACAGCATCGGGGCTGTCGATTTTTTGGAAACCTGAATTACGGAGACTGTGACGCTTTGTTTATAGCTGAGGTAGGAATTCCGATTGAGCATTGGGGGTATTTGTGGAAACAATAGCGGAACATTTGCGGGAGCAAATAGGGATTCCTCGCGACAATGTCAAAAGGTCATATGTGTCGGTATCCAAAAGGTAACCACACACATTTCCTCAACTCACACAACCGTTTTTTGCCCCCGACATATGCGATATGCAGACCGGATGATTAAATCGGTACTGCAAAATGCCGATAATTAACCAGCAGGTACGCATAAACCTGTACGTGTTTATACATCGGTTCGTTCCCTTTGTGATCGAATCGTGCACTAATTAAAGGGACTAACATGCCCGCTCCAACGGGGAATACCCGATCTTGATCTACCGATTGGGCATGCGCACCCATGGCCCTGTCCGCCAGATAATCCGATACAATCTTTCGAGAATTGAATTTCACAAAAAAAAAAATACAGAACAACTGTAGTTTTTGTCAGGTGTATTTATATTTCTTTTCCATTGAGTAATGAGACAACTCCTTCTTTCATCGTGAATATGAGGAAGAGACGGGCTTGGAGACACCGAAACCGGTCACATTCCAGTAGATTGTAAGCATAACTTAGGATATATGAATTAACATGTTAACTTTGTTGTGGGAATGGAATAAAAAAATTTCAGAGGGAGTTTTCAATGAATAAGATGATGACACCCGGGCGATCGATCTTCAAAGAGAATAATTCCACCGAAAATCACTTCAAACAACGAGTAGACAATTTTTTTCTTTATTGACAAGCATTCTAAACCTTACAGCTTATTATGCAGAAGTGGACAATTGCATCTTTTTATAAACGAGTACAGTTATTGTTACTAATGAATTAGCAATTTGCTTCCGAATGGGTTCTTTTTTCAATTCGTATTTCACTATTCTCTTATTCTGTTTTTTCATGTCATAGTACTATGTAGAAATGTGAAATGACCGTCATTTTGTCTTTCGGTCAGGTTAAACGTAAATGAGCGGTTTCTGACCGTTTTCTGGCCCTGACCGAATTTCGTATGCAAAATAATCTTCACAGTTAAGCTGCGTCAGACACGAGCCAAAATGACTAAAAATCGTCTATAGAGTTGCAAATTGACTATCATTTTTATTTCGGTAATTTTTTGGGTCATTTTTTAAAACTTCGATACGAACACTTTTTAATCAAATTGAATTATTGTCATTTATGATTTTATTCATTAACGATTATCAATGGCCCCGTTCTCGATGACACAGTGTTAGGAAAAAAAGGAAATCTCATGGATAGTTGACTAGTATATTTCAGGACAGTGCCACTGAATGCAATTTCAGAGGTAACGGTACCCTTTGCAGGTGTTGAATTTTAGAACCGTCCTCGCCTCAATAATTATTAATTTTTGGAAACCAAAAAACTTCAGGCACTGCACAATATAATAATACAGTGATTGAAGTTTTTTGAGTTCCAAAAATTAAAAACTTTGGACACGAGGATGATTTTAAAATTCAACACATACAAGGGGTACCGTTACCTCTTAAGAGGAAGAAAATTATTTCAAAAAACGATAAGAAAAAAGACCACATAAATACATACACACAGACACTATCTAAAAAACGCATATTCAAACTTTTTAGATCACATTTAGTTCCCCTAACACAAGAAATTGGAAACTTAATTTTGAGCGATTGCACACAGAGAAAAATCTGAAGTTCGACTTACAATAAGAAAATAGTTGAGACATTTTGGTGAATGATGCGATTTTTTTTTGTATGCGGCACATAACATTATAGTAACTTGACAAGTGTAATTTTTGCAAATCAAAATGCAGTTAAACTAACCAAAGTTCAGAGTAACCACGACGAATCTATCGTGAGGAGAACTATAAAATATAGTTGCAATGACTACATTCCATTGTAGTAATTACTTCTCCGGCGATAGTTACCGTAACCCATGAAAAATTGTTGAGGACTTTTTGATTATAATTCCATGGTGATGGACTATATAGTCAGAACAATTATATTTTTCTCTCTGTGCAAAGCTTCCATTGGGAAGCAAAAATGGAACGATTTCTAGACCCGAGAAAATAAACCCTCCCATAAATACCACCGAAGAGAAAAAAACCGATATCACTATCTAGTGTTCACTAAATTCTGCACTCACGTCACGACTCACTGACTTGATCACGATATACATCCAAAGTAGTAATCGTGGGTGTCAATCCGGATCTCCCGTACAAAGTCGTAAATGGGATTATACGCTTGTCCACACGCCATGATATACACAGGACACCATTGTAAACCGCAGATATATTTCCTTCAACAATGGCCCCAAAAGAAATTTTATTTCTCCCCGGGCTTCAGAAAATAAAACCATTACGCATATGCAGATAACGAGGACTTGTTGATAAAGTTCATGACCCTGGTTTACTGGGACGAATGAACCATGTACCGAGACTGCATAACAGCGCTCTTTCCTCCTCCAATCGTACGAAATGCGTTTTTCATGTACAATGTAATTTATTTCGTTATAAAAGCAACGGTTGAAAAAAATAGGTTCACGAGCGAGGGGCATTAAATATTTTAATGTATTATCGGGCATGAAAGAATAAAGAACGAATGCAGAGTAATCAACGCTTGTTCACATTAATTAGAAGAGTCTTCAGAGAATACCGAGTAAACCTCTCGCGATTATCTTACCAAGGTTATCTCTCTTTACCAGCCGTAATACTGAGAACAAAAAGAGAAAGGGGGGGATGAAAGCAGGCAGTTCAATGATTTATATGTACATATTCACTTTATTGTGCGTTAATGCAACAGTTGTTTATTACTTTGTACAAAAATTATACATTTGATTTTATACAATTTCAGGAGCCGGTGGAAATCAAACAGATGTCCGCATATCAGACAAGTAACTATTCAATACAGAATAGCAAAAAATACAAACAACAGAGGACATTCGATTCCCATCTTGATTCTCGGTAAATAAAGAATCGACATAAATTATTTTATACTGTTAAATCTTCCCCACTGTACGATAGAAGGAAAATAGAAATTTAAGAAATATTAGACTCGCATCAACGTGTTTGCCATTACAGAAATTATTACAAAAATAATTTTCCCAACTCGACAACAGAAAATGTGTTGAGATGCCACTAATCATAATGGTAGGGAGAGATGCATCGCCATCAATATCAATCTGAATTACTGAGGTCCGAACGCCAGTCGTTCGCGTGCCAGACAAGTAACTATTTAATACGCCACTGCACTGAGTGGATACAAGCCTCGCAATTGTTACCATCATCTACAGCATCGAAATGATTTCCCATAGAATTTATAAAAATTCTTAATTGACGGCTCACAACTTATCTTCAAGAACAGTTTTTAACAAATATTTCTGCATGCAAAAACTCCATATTTTTTAATAAAAACCTCTCCCATAAAACGAATCTCGAATTCGCAAGGAACGTTTCTGTAAGTATTAAGTCAGCTTATTTAGCTCGTGAGATATGTCTCCTCGAATGCTGAATAAAAAATAACCAAATAATTTTCAAAATGCAACCAATTTATTTGAAAAAATTTCCTTTCGCATTTCGCCGATTCCAATGAACGTTTAGTCATTCACGCAAGTGTGATTATTACGATAACTCCGAATCGCTAGGAATCGAACCCTAGTCGTTCGCGTGCCGGGTAAATCACCATATAAATACGTCACTGTACTGAGTGGATACCATGCTCAAAATTTCTATAGTCATCTATAACATCAAAATGACTTCCAAGAATTTTCTCAAAATTCTCAATTGGCGGGCGAAAACTATTCTTCTAGATGAATTCTCAACAAATATTGTTAGATCAAAAAGTAATCTTTATCCATCCATAAAGACCTCTTCCGTAAAAACAATTCCAAACGCAGGAGTCCCCATACAAATTTCGCAAACTCCTTTAGATCTTGAGATATGCCCCTTGACTAGTGAGTAAAAAAAGGAAACAAGCAGGGGTCCGTACCTATCCAACAGAAGGCATGTGACCGTTACTTTTTGCATCATTAGTCTCTTTCTTTTTTTTATTTCTACCAATTCCAGTGGTAGTAAGCTCCCGAATGGATCCGTAGCAATTCCCTATCCTTGTGACAGGCATACAACCGTAACCACCTGCTACTGGGTGTCTACAGGAAAATATTCAACCTTTTAATGAAAAAGATTTATACGGAAGGTTGAATATCTCCGAAACTGCTCGGCCGGTTGCGCCTATCGGAAAAAATATATACCAACCTTCAGTATTGTAAGAGCTAAAATCATACCAAATTTTAAGTTGCTATCCCCATTTTTTATCAAGTTATCGTGTGTAAAGGAATGAAAAAATTAAAAAATTAAAAAAAAAGGGGATATCTCGGAAACTTTGTATGAACGGATACGTATATTTTGATTTATCCTGATAGTGGCTGCCGAGACGAGAATTGAAAAAAAAATGGAATTTGTCAAGTACACTGTTAGAAAATTACTCTTGAAATTTCAAGTAAAAAATATTGAAATTTTTGGCAACGAATAATTTACATGGGATTTCCATTGATTAATCTAAAACTTCTTGTTATTGATAAATCAGTCAATTTTTTTGAATATTTAATGAAATTTGATTTTCAATCTCTTGCAAATTCAATTGAATGTAATGCTTAATTTTCACGATAGGTGTGAAAAGCCAAATTGTTATTGACAATTCAATGATCATTCATCATGAAAAACTTAATTTCATTGAATTTCCAAGATGAATCAGGAATTCCAGGAGCAATTTAGTCTGAAATTGAATTCGAGTTCCGAATATTAAGAATTCCAATGCATCTATTACTTAAATTTCAAAAAATTTCTAACAGTGTAGTTCATGTGATATTTGAAGAAATATATTTACACAAAAAGTTGCATATCTCAAGAACCGCTCGGCCGATTGCGCCCAACCAAAATACTAACCTTCAGTATTATAAGATCTAGAACCATACGAAATTTCAACTTGCTATCTCCTTTTTTCCTTAAGTTATCGTGCGTACAAAATTTTTCACGAAAAACGGCAATGAGACGAGTATTTTGAAAAAAAAATTGAAATCGGTGCAGTAGTTTTTGAGATATTGAGGAAAAAACGAAATTTAAACAAATTTTTATATGCCAGGAACTACTGCGCCGATCGGGTTGAAACGGATTTATGTTGAATTGTCTAAAAATTAATCACCAAAACCCCAAGTTGTCGGATACACTGTTCAAAAATTTTACTGAATTTTCCGGGAAACGACTTGGCATTCGATTTAAGGGGAAAATGTCAATGAAATTTCAATTTTCTCTGAAAATTCAAGTAAAGTCCCATTTTTTTCGCGGCAGGTAAACGGATATTCGATAATTTACATGAATTTTCAAGTGAAAATAAATATTCAGTGCCAAACTCAGTTGAGTTTTCAGGGAATTCCTTCAAAGTTCTTGAAACTCCAGAAATTTTTGAAGGAATTCCTCGAAAATTCAGAGGAATCTGGAATTTAAGAAGAGATTTCTCTGATTTTTCCTGCCTCTTCATTCCCCCGAATAATTAAATTGAAATTTTTACAGTTCCCACCGATTTTTCCCTGAAATGATGGATTTTCAATGACAAAATTCCTTTAAATTTCAGCGGAAATATAATTTGTCAGAAATTTCCAAGACTCCTATAAGAAATTTCTGTGAAAATTTTTTAACAATCTACATAAATACACACATGACCCCAAAAACATCATTTCTTCCCATTTCATAACATTCTAGACCATTTGCAATCAAAATTCAGGGCTTCCATTCGGAAGCAAAAACCACTAATCATGGAAAAACAAAAAAATCACTAATGCAAGTTTTCCCCCAGCGAGAACAATTCAAAGCGACCCGTGAGACAGAACCATCGAATGCGTCAAGCGTCTTCTCCCCCCCCCCCCCC
>NW_021680409.1:899299-910246 GCF_001412515.2 Diachasma alloeum
GAAAAAAACCCGCAAAAAAAACAAAAGAAGACATTTTGTGTGATTATCTTCCCTTAAATTACCCCCTCGGCATTACTGCGACTCTGCACTCAACTCCCCACTGAATTCTCCACGCGAAAGAAGAAGAGAGAGAGAGACTATATCTTCCGCAAAGCAATGCCCCGGGTCCCCCTTGGGCATGTCTTCTTAATTGTTAATGGGAGTTACGCCCATCTGGATCCTCGGGGAGAAAACGAGTTTCAAGACGCTCCGTAGCAAAAAAAAATGCCAATTGGCCAGTGAAATGAAGAAGAAGTTGACTCCAGTACCAGTAAAGAGTCGAGCAAATAATTAAACAAAAAAGGAGAAAAATTCATTATTCAAATCATTTGTGGCTAAATTATTCAAATCCCTCGGCTGAAATAACGAAATGAGAGTGGATAAAAAAAATGAGATGGGGCCAGTTAAGTGCAGGCAGGGGAGTCTAGTTGACGGACTTTAGACGACAGATAGAGAAGCCTCTCTCGTTATCTCAAGCCAGCACCGAGGCCTTTATTGCAACTCTCGTCATAACCGTTGGGTATTAACGGGTGTCATTAGACAGACAGCTCAAGTGGACTTGTCTTCCCCTCTCTCTCATCCGCCAGACATAATCATAAGCCTTCCCTCATTTTATTATTAATAAAAATGAGAATGAAAACACGGAGAAGACACTAAGTGCCAGTGTGTCATGAAGCTCAGGCAACGATTGGAGCTGTAATGCATAAAAGAATAACAAGTTATTTAATGATGTCTATGATTAGATAAAAATGATGCTGGTTACATTGTGATTATGATCGGTATTTCATTTTTTCATTCAGATCGATTATGGTGATGAGGTGGGTCTAGGAGCGAGGTGGCGCCACTTACTCATCAACGAGGAGCTCGATTCGGGCGCGCAGAGCAGGAGTTTATGGTGAGACGGAAGCACACCGGTCGTTGGTATCACGTGGATTGAAATTTCATTTGTTGCATTTTGATCGGTACGCGCATTTGCGGCTGCCGGGGTACTTGTTAATGTTTGGATGTTTTGACGACAGTTGCTTATGATGTAACTGGTCACCTAAATCCATGAAATTATTGATTTATAATAAATTATTTATTTATTATTGATCAGTGATTCAATTGCATATGAACATGATCGATTTTATTCCACCCCTAAATATTTAGAATAGTAGTGTCATTAAATTAAAAAAAAATATATTTTTTTTTAATCGTTATTTTACATCGCTTCGACCCGGTTAAGGTATACTGCGATGATGATCAAGACTTTAAATGGTTAGATCGCACCATTCTACCCGGCCGGGATTTGAACTCGGAATCTTTCGCATGTGAGCAACGAACTTACCCACTGCGCCAAGACACCGGGCATATAATAAAAAAAAAAAAAAAAATGCATAGACACTTATTGGATAGAAATAAATTGGATAACGAATATAGGGAAGGGTAAGGCAATATGGAAATTTGGGGTAAATAGACACTCAAAAAATTTGGGAAATTTTTTTTTTCAAAATTTAAATTTATGAAAATTGTTTCATTGAGCAATATGGATACATGGTAAATCCTTATAAAATGAACTAAAATGGACGCTTAAATAATTTTCAAATCATTTTCAATAATCGAAAATAATTAAAAAATTGCTTCTTGGCAATGCCCACAACCGAAAAATTATTTAAAAATGGGGTAAAATGGACACCCGAAAAAGTTGGTCCTATTCAACTTTTGATCAATAAAATTTTCAACATTTTCCAACAGAATCATGTCGGTACATTTTTATAGAGAGAAATTAGAGTTGGAAAAAACTTCAACTTTATTTAATTTTACATTGAAGTTTGAAATATGAGAGTAGCTTTGGATTTCCTGATTTACTATCGAAATAACTTTGAAATCAGTAGCGAAGTGGTAAAACGGTACAAGTCAAATTTGACTATTAGCCAGTTTTCAATGAATATCTGGAAATCTAAGGGAGATAGCAAAATTTTTATCATAACCTTTTTTGTTGATCCGTTTGAGAGCTACAACAAATGTAATGGCGAAAATTTCGCTATCTCCCTTAGATTCGGAAATATTCTTCAAAAACTCAACTGGGAGATAAGTCAACTTGAATCGTTTTACCACTTCGCGACTGAAATTATTAATTTTTTCAATGAACAATTACACGCCCTACGCAACTGAGCTTTTGGCCATTCGCGAAATTCGTGAGATGGCTACTTTTCTATTCACAGAGCAAATCACCATAAAACAATGGGGGGAGGGGAGGATAAATGAACAAAGAAAAATTTGGTTTAGCACCCCCCATGACAAAGGTAAAAAATGAGTTTTTTTTTTAATTTGAAAATCGTAGTGACAACTAGTGTTTCAGAAATTGAATAATATTGCTAAAACATCAAACATTGAGGAAGAAATCGAAGTGTCCATTTACCCCTTTTTTGCTTTACCTGACAACACTTACGATGCAGTCTTATGACAATGTGTTGTACGGGGCAAAATCGATCGGGTCCGCGATTTTCCCTAGTTATTCTTATATTCCGTCATATATCACAAACTGTTCAATGGGTCCAAGGCCCAGTGAAGACTTTTAAATTTCACCGACGTATCCCCTTAAAAATTCTAAATTTCATTGAATTTCAATGAAATTTTAAAAAATGCTAAATTTCATTGAATTTTTAATCAAATCTGAAATATCTTGATTTATCCTCTTCTAAAAACTGTCAGAGGACTGTCCATAAAATTTCAATTTTTCTCCAACAGCGTAAGCTCTCCTTGAACTAAATTTCCATCAAATAAAAACTGATGACATTTCAACTCCAGAGGCCGAAAATAATGATTCCCCCTTTAAAACTTGATTTCACAATTTTCTTACTGATGAAATAATGAAGAGAATCAACAGGGCAATTCCCAGCCAGAAGTACCAGGCCTCCCAAAAATGTTTCGGCGTATTCCGCTGTATCAAGAAGCAACACTGGGGCTCGCAACAGCAGTAGAGACAAATATTATTCGCTTGACACGACACAGGTTTTATCGTACCTGGTCCTTCACTCGTATTATTCCCCTTGGTATCGACACTGCATTCGTAAGCGAATCGCGCCATTCCCATGAGTTTGCATGCTATTCGGTATCCAAGTATTTTTTCTTCCTCTGGCACTTTGCCAACGCTCAACTTCCTCACTTCACCTTCAGTGCAAGATGCTCACTTTATCTTGGAACGTGAATCTTTATTATTTTACGGTTCGTTGGTTTCCACTCGTTGCCAATTAATCACTACCCCTTCCCAGCATCTAATTATTCATGTTCTCACTTATCGGGAGATCTATAGATCGAGGAAAATTTAATTACTAGGAGGGGTTTTAAAAATTTATTTCGGTTTAAGGATAGACAAGGACAGCCCTGCGATAAATTGATTATAAATGATTTTGCGATATTTTAATGTGTGAAATTTTTAAAATTCCGTTAAAATCTCAAATTTATTTAATTTTTCAAACCATAAGAAAAAACTTTAGGCAATTGATAAATTTTAATTAATTGGTAATTGTTATCATTATCATCAGTTGATCTATCTCCAGTGCAGTAAGAATTAAAATTCGTGACATTGCAAAAGCCCAAGAATAGCTTCTAGAGAATCAATTCAATAGCAGGGACCATTGCACTTGTCTATCCTTAATGCAATCCGCGGTCGATCAGATCGCGGTCAATACCGATTTTTTAACTATCATGTTTTAGAGGACGAGTAACTGATTATGAGGAAGCTGCTTGCAATTTAATTTTACCTGGGGCAAGTTGTTGCTGCCTTTGGCAGAGTAACTACTGGCACTGGCATGACGACCAGCTTTGAAAAATCGATTTGTGCCACACTCCTGGCTGGCATCTAATCACGCACGACAAAGTAACAATCGATATTGCTAGACCACGAGTGACCACTCGGTGCTGATACCAATAAAATATTCAGGTGGGCTAGTCTGGCATGAAGAATTCAGAGATGATGATAGCTCATAGCTTCAGCGGGCTATCAATTATTTTAGTTGAGGGTATAGGTAATTGTTGGGGTGAAAGTTTGTCGAGTTTCTTGAGTTGAAAGTCATTATTTGTCGCAAGATCTCTTATTTTTCCTGAGGCAAGTGGCGTTATTTTCGTTTAAGAGAGGAAAATCAGAGTTGTTAAAGTCTCCTAGATGATGGAAGTCTCTGGAAAAATTTTCATTGCCTGAATATCTAGGCATTTGAAAATAAAAAAACTATCAACTTCAACACAAAAATGAAACCCTCAAATCTAAATGCAAAACACTTTTTATTGAAAAGATACATTCACCTCAGACGTGTTATAAGTAGATTTCATTCAATCTATCAAGAAACAATTAGTACAAAGGGGGTTAAAGGGGTGAAGCGAGGTGGGTCGAATTAAGTCAAGATGACTTGAGGGAAGACCGAGGTGAAATTTACAAGTCTTCACTCGGCCTTAAGAACCGTTGGACGACTTTTGGTATATGAGGGGATATATTAAAAAATAGAATGAATCGCGGACCCGATCGCTTTTGCCCGTATATCCACCGAAAACGTCATTGTCCACGTTTTTACCTTAAAAATTTTCCTTGCACCAGTTTTCATAAGATTTCAACTTTTTTTTTTAATGTTCGTTTTACTCTAATGAACAAAGCCAAGTATGCATTTTACTGTATATGGAATGGGACATGAGTAAATGTTTTCGTCGTTTTTGATTTTTTTTCGTTACTATATTGAATCCTAAAATTCGTTGTTTTTCCGAACCTTAAAAATCGTATTATCACTTTTTTGGTCTTGAAATTCCAATTACGCATGATTACAACGTTCAATAACAAAAAACAACAATTTTTAAATGTTACATAATGAAATATAAAATTCAACAATTTTAAATTTTACCGCGATCTCCCCTTAATTCGACCCATCTCGTTTCATCCCTTGTCCGCAGCTTCGCTATCGCAGCTTCGATATTCAAAAAATGCAGCCAATTTTATGAAGATTTTTTCACACATTATTGGATCCATTTAGAGACCGTTTGCAAAATTTGAGAAACCCCAGTAGCTAGGGACCAACAAAAATGATGTTTAAAGTTGCTGCTTATATATGAGGTTAAATGGGTCATCGATAATTTCAGTATTTTTTTCACATTGCCGACTGGTCGATAATGTAGAGGAAATGCACGAGTTATCGATGCTCCCTTTAACCTCATGTATAAGCATAAGCAGCAACTTTAAAAATCATTTTGTTGTTGTCCTGCTTCTGGGGTGTATGACGGCTCAAAATTTTAATTTTCATTATAAAAATTACTGAAAAAAAATTAAAATAATCGACCGTGACGTAATTGGCAAAATTCAAGTTTTTCAACTTTTTTTCTCGAAAATTCGTTATTTCAAGCATCTAAAGATTGGAAATTTTTTTTAAAAAAACATTCTTATAGGTGGTGAAAAATGAAAAATTTTGCCCCCTAATAAATCGAAATCGGATGAGTAGAACTCGAATTATTGTAAAAAAACGGAACAATTTGAAAAAAATCATATTTCCGAACTGGGCTGTCAAAAAAATTTGAACAAATTTGAGATATAGTTTTTCAAACCCCCTAATCGTAGAAAAAATCGCCATCAATTTTCAAGAGGGTGAGGGTTAGCCGTTGACTCATTTGGCATGGAATACCTCGTATGCATTCAACTTATTAATCATAGACGGAGGGATGAGCATGGAGTGGTCAAATCAAATTAACCGCAAGAATAAAAAACTTGCGATCATAAATCCAAAACATTTTTTATTGAAAAGATACATTGACCTCCCACAAGTCATTACTAAATTACATTCAGGCAATTTCTAAAAAACATTTCAATCATTTTTAATTGGTAGAATAAGATCACTCAACTCAACCCATCTCCTTTCACCCCTTGCCAACAGCTTCAGTACCCCCCATTGTCATGTGGTGGTGGAGGTGGTGGCGGTGGTCCCCGTGGGAACGGCGGTCTGAATTGCGGGGGAGGAGGGGGTGGTGCCCCCCCTCCACCCTGGGACACAGGTGGCATCGGGTGCCTCCATGTGGGCGGAGGTCTAGGGGGCGGTGGAGCCGGCTGATATCCCCCGAACTGTCCTGGTGGACCCGAGGGAGGTGGAGGTGGTGGAAACTGTCCAGGAGGTGGCCAGTGAGCTCCTGGAGGTGCCATCATTCGATGACCTTGAGTCGGCGACGGTGGAATAGGCATTGGGGGGAGGGGGGGTGGCATGCCAGGTGGCAGGGGTGGATGGGACATGGACATGGGGGGAAGGGGCGGTGGAGGAATGTTCGAAGGATTGAAACCAGAGGGGGGAGGAGGAACAGGTGGTGGAGGGGGGTGACCCATGGGCATGGGAGTGGCAGGGGGTCGGGGTGGAGGCACCACCATCCCGTGATGCATCATCTGGTGGGGTGGGTGGTGGTGCTGAGGCTGGGGAAGACCTTGAGCTGGCATGCTCATGGGGGGAGCGTCGGCGAAGAGCTGGTGAGGCCTGTCTGCCTGGCTCAGGGGATTCTGAGCTGCCAGGAGACGCTCAGCTGCACTACCGTGACGCTCACCCTTGGCGTCACGTTTGAAAGCGTAAGAGACTGATATTGGACGGTTACAGAGATACTGGCCGTTCATTGCTTCTATGGAGGCGTCCGATGCGTCGAATGACGCGAAGTTTATGAAGGCGAAACCCTTGGAGTTACCAGTCTCTGGGTCTCTCATTATCTAAGAAAGGAGAATGGGTAAGTGTTTCTTCGTATGTTGACCACGATGATAAGCTGAAAGAGGGATACAGTAGAGTTCCCTTTATTTTCCGGGCTCGGGACGTGTCCTTAAGTGAATTTCGTGTAAAATCCGAATAATGGAATTTCTCCCACTCCGCCACAGTGGGTCGCATTGGAGAGGAAATGTGGATACACGGAGAAAAAAATACATCGTAATTTTGTGAGAATCCTTCCAAAAATTAGTGTGCTGTTCACCAACGCTGGGACATAACAGGGAGTCATCGGAGAATTCGCATGTGGCACACTAATTTTTACGGGAATCCCCCGAAAAAGTGGCCGGAGTCCCACCAAAAATTAGGGTGCCACTTATGAATTTTTCGACGACCCCATGTTATGTCCCGGCGTTGGGGGACAGCACACTAATTTGTGGGAGATTTTTTTCTCAGTGTATAGGTAGAATCGTGGTAGTGATAATTGCCTTCTGCCACTCAAAAGTGGAGAATCGAATTTTTTTAATCGAAAAATCAGTTTAACAAAAATTTCCAATGTATTTTTGAATATAATCTGAAATTTTCGCTCCTTAATTTTATTTTATTTTATCGTTATTTTTTCGTTGATCAAAATTGTATTAATATTGAAGAAAAAATTTTTTTGCCCAAGTATTATGTATAAACTTCATTTATGATTACTAACTCGATGTTTAATGGTCCCCATGCATCTACCTAGTCTTTTTTATTCTATAGTTGAGAGGGCTCCTCTCAGGAATCCGAATAGGTGCGTTTTTCCGTACTGTTTCGATTCTTTTGCCATTCTTTTGTAGAAATTCACTCATTCATACTTATAACTTATTTTTAAAAATATAATCGATCCATTGAAAATAACGACTTTTTTCAGGTTGATCAATGGACTTCAAAATGTTTCTTTTCTCGCATTATTCATAATTAAGGAGCGAAAATTTGTGACTATATGTGCACTTCCACATGAAAAGGAACCACTTTGTCGATTCTAGTTTCCGAGATGTTTTGCCTCAGCAACTCCCATTTATACCAATGTTAAATTGTTAAATAAATCTTCTCCACCGACGTCATTCTTGATCCTATGAGGATCATTTTGGGCTTACAATATGCGGAATGTTATCAATATTATTACAGTACACATAACTCCATATCGACAAAGTCGTCCCTTTTCATGCGGATGTTTACATATTTAAAAAACCTATTTTGAAAAAAAAATACATTGGGAATTTTTCAAAAGGTGATTTTTCGATTAGAAATAATTCGAATCTTCAATTTTTAACGGTCGGAGACGAATGTCACCCACAAAATCAAATTTCTGAGGAAAAATCACGCGGAAAATGGTGTTTTCTCATCAAGTTTTCTCGTTAAGTTTTTTTTCCGAGGTGAACCTTTCCTTAAGGATATCCAAGTATCGTTTACAGTTTGTTATAGACCCCACTATAAATTCAACCATTTTCAATAATCAAATTTGGCAATTAAATTGCGTGAGTAAAATTTGAAAAAAATCATGAATATTCAGCGCCATTTACGTTACATTTTGCACAGAATCATTATTTTTTTAAACATTCGTTGTTTATAAATAAATAATTGAAATTGTTTAAACTCTCGGAAACCTAATTTTTTTAGACATGAAATAGATTTCTAGTAAAATTCTGAATATGAATAAATTTGTTACGATTCCTCACGAATGACTTTTATAGTGGAAAATTGATTATTTATAAATTAATTCTAAAAAATGTTAGTAATTTTCAAAAACTGCAATTTCTTAGTTATTTCATCAAGATTTCTCCAAAAATACACTTTCTAATTGCTTTTCAGATTTTTAAAATGTTTTCAAATGGTTCAATATCGAGACTCTATTTCAGACCTGCAAAGTTTAAATAATAAAATCGTTGTAAAAAGTCCGGTAACTTATGGTAAAATGGGGCTCAAATAAAAGGTCTGATGTTCGACTACAAAAGTAGAAAAGCATTTCACTGGAGAAAAAATAGCTAAAGTACTTGGATATCCTTAATGCATTGAACTATTTCTATTAACCATCTTTCATAAACTCCTTGCAGTCGAAATATAGTCATAAAAATGCCGAAAAACTGAAAGTTTACACTAGACCTATGCAAATTTTGTCACGAGATAACCCAAAAATTTCCATAATGAGCATTTAAAAAAAACATTGTAAATTATTGCGAAAATGTAAAAAAATCCCTTGAAAAAAACTACCCCTGATTTCCTGGATTTACAAAGCTTGGAGACGAAGGTTTATTGATTTTAAGTGAATTATTTTACCTTTGGCGTTTGAAGGATGACTCCAAAAGCACTGAATGTATCGTATAGGAGCTTCTCGTCCACCTCAGGATCCAGATTACCAATGAAAATATTAGCACCGACATCCAGATTCTTCTGGTGGGCACTGGCCTTATTCACTCTTATGGGTTTTCCATAGAGTTTGATCATGTTCATGATTTTTATGGCGTAGTCAGCGTCCTCTTCACCCATGAATTCCACAAACCCATAGCCCTGGTGCATCTGGGTTACTCGGTCTTTGGGCATGTGAACATTTACTGAAATAAAAATGAAAATATACATGAACATGAACAGTATAAAAATATAAAATATAAATAAAAAGTTTCTTTTGATATTAAAAATATTTTAACAAATTTCTTACCCACTGGTCCTGACTGAACGAACAGTTCCCACATGAGGGACTCAGTGACTTTATCGTCGAGTCCTCCAACGTAAATAGTTGCATCTAGAAGAAAATGAAATATTATTGTCTTCCAGAAAAGTCGTTTTAATAACTGATTACTTGAAATGTTATGAAAAATTATAAAAATGCATGCAGTGATGACTTTGTATTCTTTCTATTCTAGATTGGGAAAAAACCTACAGAGTTCTCAAACAAGTGCTACTTGTGCTAAAAAAATAGTTTTTTTATTCTTAAAAAAGGATTTTCTTTCCAAACATGCAATGAGTGTCGAGATGGAAAATTTGTTGCTAAAATAGCTTTAGTAGCTCCAAAAAATTGTATTTCTTGTGAAACCAAAAATGTCATTTCTAGCCAGGGATAGCCACATCCATAAATTATAATTACCGTTAAATTATAGTGGTTAATTCATTAATATCACTCAGAAATTTTAATTATTGAAGTAATCATCAATTTAAATATTCAAATTCCCAATTATTTATTAGTCAGTAATTTAGTTAGTAAGATTGACGATTATTTGGATAATCGAAAATCCCTTATAAGAAATTTAGTATTATTTACTAGATGGAAAATTTACAGTTCCATATTATTAAATATTGAATTCATCATCAATTGGAAATTTAGAATAGCAATTATTTTTCAATTTTCAAATTTCGATTGGTATATTTAAACCTTAATCAATGTACGTCTGAAATTCTTTTAATATTGGAGAATCGGAAGATTGATCCCACGCCTGTTTTTAGTACTACTTCGTCGTTATTCGATACTCCCAGCCGTATTTTACTTCTGGAAAATGTTCATTTTATACGAAACAAGGCATAGTAGTTTGTGGTTTTGACTATGTAATAATCACAGACAAGAAATAAATCCTCAATATTTATGTCGTTGTTTATTTCCATGTTATCAAACTGATTCAGGATGTGGATCATGGGATGGTTGGAAAATTAGTAAACCATACACTGAGAGAAAAAGAAACAAGTTCTCAAACAAGTCTTGTTTGGGTCAATGAAATATGACGCTGAAGTTAGCAGCCGACTTGGCAGCAGAACAGGGGCGTATCATGATCCCCTGGGGCCCAGTGCACACATGATTCAAAAACCGGGGTAAAAATCAATTATCGACATCGAAAAATGTTCAGACATTACCCCTCTGCATTCATGAAGATTCTTACCCCTCTGGAACCATTACTTGTTGATGTTTGAGGGGTGCAAAAATTGATTTTCCTTGAAGTGAAAGAAAAAAAAATTGTTGGCTCCAAAACACTCAAAACCACCAACAAATTTCCATTGAAAGATATTAGGAAAGACTCCCTCAACCTCCAGAAAAATAATCAAGTCTTTCAGAGTGGTCCAAGGAAGTGCTAGGAGGTGAAAAAATGGAATTTTCGCGTATTTCAGGGGGAAAAAAAATCTCCAACTAATAATAAGCAAAACCACCAACAACTGTTGATGGAAAAATACTCAGTGCAACTCCCCCTACCCCCAGAAAAAT
>NW_021680409.1:912870-914391 GCF_001412515.2 Diachasma alloeum
GAAAATTTCATTTTTCCACCCCCTAGCACCCCCTTGGACCAGTCTGAGAGACTTGATAATTTTGCTGAGGGTTGAGGGAGTTGCGCTGAGTATTTTTTCATCAATATTTATTGATGGTTTTGTGTATTATTAGTCGATTTTTTTTTCGCCCGAAAAACGCGAAAATGTAATTTTTTCACCCCCTAGCACCCTCTTGGTCCACTCTGAAAGACTTGATGATTTTTCTGGGGGTAGGGGGAGTTGCACTGAGTATTTTTCCATTAACATTTGTTTGTGGTTTTTTTTATTATGAGTCGGAGAATTTTTTTCCCCCTGAAAAACGCGAAGATTTCATTTCTCCACCCCCTAGCACCCCCTTGGACCAATCTGAAAGGCTTGATCATTTTCCTGGGGGTCGAGGGTGTTTCGTTTAATCTTTTTTTATAACAATGTGCTGGTGGTTCTGGCTATTTATGTTGCAGAAATTTTTTCTTCCACAAAAAAAAGACAAAAATTGAGATTTTCATCTCCCTACCACCCCCTTGGCCTGAACAAAGGGGGTTGATCATATTGTGGAGAATGGGGAGGCTGTTCCAGATCATTTCGGAATTTAGAACTTAAATAGGAACAATTTTCAGTTTTCGTATTAAGGTATGGGGCCCCACAGATCCTTGCTACGGCCCTGAACTTTCGCTGCCAAGTCGGCTGCTAACTTCAGCGTCATAATGAAATGGTTAGTTGCAAATTACCAAAAAAATAAAAGTCTGATTCGAATTCAGTAGCGGAGCGGTAAAACGGTTTAATTCAATTTTAAGTATTGAATAATTAAAAATGTATGCGTGGAACTATATAAACATCAAATCGTGTGGCCTAACCTAAAAAAATGGATTTGTCAATTTTGTGAATGAAAAAAGTGAAAGTAACCAAAACTCCACTTGATTGATTAAAAATCACACCAGAAGAAGAAGAATTGAGGGTTTTTTCATGCCTAAATTCTCAATAATTGATTAAATTACCTTGATTTCGCTCTGCAATTGGCCCGGCCGCCATAGCTACACCAAAAACACCAAAAAACACCCCGCGGAGTGCTGTAGTTAGCGCAGGCGCGGGAATACTTGAGATAATTGAAAAAAGCAAAACGGAATGGGTGCAACTGGACACAGTCAACTGAACACATCTGCAACTGACCACAGATCTGGTAAATTCGGCAACTGAACACACACGTAAATACAAGAGGGTGAAACGTAGTGATATTGTCAACTTAGTCTTCCCTATCGACGAAGTCAGTTGATGATATACATGGGAGATGGCGCTGATAGGTTTAAAACGGAGGAATGAGAATTACTTGTATATAGTGTGAGCTAACTTTGGGAGATGACGAAGAACTATTGCAGGAGCATCAATAATCAGAATATTAATATGTCAAGTATCGTAAGAACATCGTCAATCAATCGAACAAGAGTGAGGTGGTCATTCGCTAAGGTGTATCAAAACAAAGTATTGTCCAAGTCTCGTAATAAAATCGAATAAAAATAATTCAAA
>NW_021680409.1:919951-938930 GCF_001412515.2 Diachasma alloeum
ATCGATACTTTGCGTGAAAATACTTTGAATTATTTTTATTCGATTTTATTACGAGACTTGGACAATACTTTGTTTTGATACACCTTAGCGAATGACCACCTCACTCTTGTTCGATTGATTGACGATGTTCTTACGATACTTGACATATTAATATTCTGATTATTGATGCTCCTGCAATAGTTCTTCGTCATCTCCCAAAGTTAGCTCACACTATATACAAGTAATTCTCATTCCTCCGTTTTAAACCTATCAGCGCCATCTCCCACGTATATCATCAACTGACTTCGTCGATAGGGAAGACTAAGTTGACAATATCACTACGTTTCACCCTCTTGTATTTACGTGTGTGTTCAGTTGCCGAATTTACTAGATCTGTGGTCAGTTGCAGATGTGTTCAGTTGACTGTGTCCAGTTGCACCCATCCCAAGCAAAACAAATTGGTCAATTGATGATTAAGGAAGAGTTGTTCTGCCGTTGGGAAAAAATCTTATTCCATTAACAATCCAATGATATGTTGACATAAAACATGTCACATTGTTCCATTTTGCCCCATTTGTCCCTATGCGATTCTTGAAAATTTCAAATTGTTTACATTTTCTCTTGATGAATCGAAATTCGTTGAGAACATTCTTCTGATGTCATATTTTGAATAGAAAAATCGAATTCTGTTGATTTTCTGAGAGAAAAATCGAAAGCTAATTTTTTAGTAGTAAATTTAAATTTTGAAGTGGTAAACTCATTTTTTTTATTATGCAAATATTTGATAACAACAGGTAATTTCAACAGAAATTTTCAAAATTTTCCCGTGGAAGCATCGTTAAAAAAATCCAAATCATTTCCTACCGAGTTCTTAAAAGATTTCGATCCCAGAATTTAAGATTTTTCAAATTTTCAGTTGCCCCATAATTGAATGGAGTGCGAAATATATGTTCGTTATACATTTCTACATCCATTGCGAACTTTTCGATAGCAAAAAAAAAATTTTCATCAGTTATCATTGGCTATTTTATCAGCCTCTGTGTTTGTGGGCAATTCCGCCCAGAGTTTGTGGGTAATGCCGCCCAGGGTTTCTATAAGGTGGCTAACTCTGTAGCTGGAGGGCGGGCGAGTGACAGCTCGATTGTTTCGGATAGTCGCTGGCCACTGAACATCGTAAATTCAGAATAATTTATTATTATTCACATGAAATCTTTCTCAAAATAAAGCCAAAGAATGGAAACGAAGGATGAAAATAGGAAAAATTATAACAGTTGGTCTGCATTGCTAAAAAAAGCCATCAAAACAAGGTGAGCGGTATTGGACGCATGCCGGGCGGTATTACCCTCAAAGTTCGATTCCATCGCTCACTGGCCGATGACAATTGAATTACATAATTAAATGTGTTTAATGTTAATAAAAAATCTGTCCTGTTCACATCTCGTGCTATCTGTTTTACTTTTTCTCACTAATTTCGCTGAATATCTATGCTTTGTTCTTATACGCTGTATCTACTGTATATCTCATCTCCATGTCATTACTTTGTTTCATTTTCTAAACAATAAATATCATACCTTATCTTATCTTATCTGCGAGTGCACACGTCGTAGAATCCATTCTAACCGTTTATGACACCTTGTAGAGAACGGGGCTGGAAAAAAAATACCCATCTATTTCCCTTAAGTGGGCGGTACATGCACCAGCTCCCCTATGTTTTATTTTCGCGAATATTCGTCTAAATTCTAACTTTACCCATCAAAATCAAGTGTCTTTCCGTCGGAAAAATATCCGCATTGATTCCTCAAAGTCAATATTTCGCATTTGACAGAAAAAACACGAATAATTCGATATTGATGGTCAAGAGGCACCCCCTTAACCATTCGAAAAATGGTACCACCCGGTACACTGAGAGAAAACCGATAGAATTCTCAAACAAGTCTTACTTGTGCCAAGGAAACAGTTTTTTCAAAATTATCGAAACAGGATTTTTTGTGCCAAACATGCACAAGTGGGCAGAGATAAAAAAAATTTGTAACCAAAATAGATTTAATAGTTGAAAAAAAGTGCATTCTTTGTACACGCAAGAGATGTCATTTTCAGTACTACTCCTTCGGTATTCGATACTACCATACGTATTTTCCTGCCGAAACATGTTTGTTTTATGCGAAACAAGGTATAGTAGTTTTAGGTTTCGGCTATTTAATAATTACAGACAAGAAATGAGCCCTTAAGGGTGCCAAGTGAATTTGGCGATGACCTTGAAAATTGACATTCACCAACAAAGTTATAATTTTTTTAATTAATAGTATTAGACAGATGGTGAACATCGGTGACAATTTTAAAATTTTAGAACTTATGGATATCGAAAAAATAAATAAACAAAATCAGTCTTATACACGACCTCCTATGGAGTTTTGATTAAATTGAACGTTTCAACCCCCTAGGAACTCAAGAAAAATTTGAAAAAATTTGAAGATATGGGGAATGATGTGTTCAATGTGATGGCGACAAAAAACAATGGGGTACCGGGGTGAATAAGAGAGATATTTCAACCCGCCGTACCCATTTGATCCCATGCTTTCTCGAGGTTCGTCACGCGAAATAGAGGATTTTCCGCATTTATTTTCTCGATGTCTAGTTCCGGTTGCGGGTTTGAAATATCGTCGGATGGATGAATCCATATTTCTCCAATGATGGAGGGAAAGAAAAAATTTTTTAAAAATCTTTTTTCAAATTCACTTGGCACTCTTAAATGAAACAATAATGATACTATTCATTACTGATACTAAGCACTAGCATGCTTGTAGCTTAGAGACAAAATATTTTTTGGTAAATTTTCCTCTATATGAGATATTTTAATCGTGAAAGGGCACCGTTTCGTGTGAATTATCCTCCTCTTGAGCCAAATATTTCGTGGCTGTCGAACGCAGAGCAATTATTCATGTTTGCAATTTTCAAAGTGGAACCAAACCAATTCTTTTTTGGCAATTTTCAACTAGCGATTTTGTTGGCTCAAACAAGACTTGTTTGAGAACGTGTTTGTTTGTCTCTCAGTGTAATACAGAAAATGCAAAGCTTAAATTTGAACAACTACAAAGCTTTCATTCTGAATAAAAAAAATTCATAAAAAATCCCCACAATGAAAAATCGAGTTCGAATCTTGGCGGCATAAACCTAGTGACAAAAATGGCGCTCCTAGGGGCCCTGAAATCACACCTGCTCCAGATATTCAAAAAACAGTTGTTGAGTTGTCCCTCCCCGACGTGTTCCCTCGCTAAATGTCACGCATCCCCCGTAATCCTCGCGAAACTGTCATTCCGTCACTGAAACCCCCCCAAAACCCCTGAAAATGGAGACCGAGGGCTGCTACTTGTCGTGCACAGCAGTCGCCGAGTGGACGAACCCCCAGGGGACAACGACCCGGAAGGTTAGCTACAGAACAGCCCAGCTCCGTCTCATCCGCAACAATCTCCGTCAGATGCTCATCGAGATTCGTGCTGAGAAAGCAAATACAACGATAAAACTCGTCCTCAAGGGGATAAACGTCCTGAATCGTTACATGAACGAAGGCAAGTCGACGATTAAATTCGCCGAGGAACGATGCACGCTGTTCCTGTCGAATGCCCCAGCGGCGCAGCTCATTACCTTCCTGAAGACGATATTCGTGAAGATGACGGGTCAAACCGAGACTTCAAAGCCGCAGTCGAAGAATCCTTTGAGGGAGCAGCTCCTGTCCAACGGCAAACTGGGGGGAGTCCAGGACATCAGTCCAGCTACCAATGCAGAACTCAACCTAGCGAAGGAGAAGGCTCTGCTGGTCGCTGCCTCCAGGAAGACTGTGACCACACCCTCCCCGAGCACCATCAGAAAGAGGAAGTTGACGGGTTCCAACACTCCGAAGGTCCCCATAGCTAAGAAACTCTATGCCAATCCGACTGCTGTGCCATTGACTGATGAACAGAAGGGAGTGCTGGAGGCTGTCCTCAAGGGGAAGAACATCTTCTTTACTGGGAGTGCTGGCACAGGTATAATTCATGTTTTTATTCGAGTTTAAGTAATGGTTTGTTTTTATGGAAAGCTGGTGTGTCCGGCCTTGTCCGGGGAACTGTTTTTTTTCTGTCTCTTATTTTTGAATTAAAAGTAATTTTTAAATCAATTTTTTGGTGGTTTACACGGGTTAGAAGTGAAAATAAAAATCATTAGCTTTACAATTTCCATAAAATTTATTTTATGACTCATTCTTAAGTATTTCTATAACAGAGTCATGGATTTGAAAAACTGGGTTTCAATTCTCGAATTTGCTTCAAATTTCTAAAAACTTCTCACATTCCCTTCAATTTTCTAGAAACTTGTTGAATTCTCACATGGGCTTCTGCTTTATATATAAGATTGGATAATTGATCAGAAAGATCTGGTAATTGTTTATTGAAGTAGTATAAACATAACTTGAATTTTGAAGATTGTATTCCTTGAAAGTCTCTTTCTGATCAATCGAAAATCGAAACCTATTGTTTCCTTATTTTTCGACATTAAAACTGAAGTAATAAACTCATCAGCACGATTGAAGAAGCATCAGCCATTTTAGAAATTTCAGTGAGGTCTTCTCTTAAGGGGAGACGGAACCCCTTTGTCTACATAAAATCTTAGAATTGTGTTTTCTCCTACAATTATTAATTTCTATCTATGCAATTGCTTTATCGACTCGATTACCGCATTGTTGAGTCAATGAAGTAGTTTAATGAATAAAGAATAATAATTGCAGGAGAAAACACAATTCTAAAGATTCATATAAACGCAGAGGTTCCGTTTCCCCTTAAGAGGTAATGATACCCCCTGCATGTGTTGAATTTTAGAATCATCCTCTTGCCCATATAGTTATTAATTTTTGGAAACCAAAAAACTTGAGCCACTGCGCAATATGGTAATGGAGTGCTTGAAGTTTTTTGGTTTGCAAAAATGAACAACTATGGATACGAGGNGAGGTAATGATACCCCCTGCATGTGTTGAATTTTAGAATCATCCTCTTGCCCATATAGTTATTAATTTTTGGAAACCAAAAAACTTGAGCCACTGCGCAATATGGTAATGGAGTGCTTGAAGTTTTTTGGTTTGCAAAAATGAACAACTATGGATACGAGGACAATTCTAAATTCAACATATGCAAGGAGTGCCGTTACCACTTACCTTTTGCTTACAATTTATTACAGAGTTAAAAGTTTAAAATTTGACGCCTGCGTGTATTATTTTTCGAACATGATCTTGTAGGCTTTTTATGGCACCATCCCAGCCCCCACTCCTTTATTGCGGTGTCATGGGCCGATTTCCTCCTGCACCATGTACAGACTCTCCTGGTGACTAAGATACCATCGGAGACTGTTACCCAAAGATTCAATCTCGATGATATCCGGTGTATAGACTCGTTCAACGGTTTCTGAAAGATTAAAATCCCAATTTGCTCCAAGCTGGACTCCAACCCACTCCCTACGGATCCCGCCATCCGGTCCAAGAGTTTAACCAGTTCGGCCACCTTTGTCGATGTTTGTTTTTTACTTTGATCACCTGCACTGTTCTCCAATCGTTGTTCAATGTTACATAGCCCTGGAGCCTTCAAAAATTATGATTGTACAATAAAAAAAACGTTAAAAAAACTCACCATTTTCAAAAAACGTTATTGTATAATATTGGGAACTAAGTTCAATAGGAAGGAAATTGAAATAGTACATTAGAGTACAAGGGCACAAATTTTGTTTTCCACGAATGTGTAGTTTACAGGCCGAGCCGAAGGCGAGGTCTGTACACACATTCGTTGAAAACGAAATTTATTACCGAGTGCTCTATAATATTTTATGTCAAGTCGTGTAGAAGTCGAGTTTTGAGCAGGCTGCGCGGAGCGCAGCGTGCGTTAAACTCGACTTATTGCACGGCGCGACATAATAACTATGTTTTTAGGTTTTTTGAATTTACTTTTCCTTGTTACACTTAACGAGTCAACTGAGTTTATTCATACAACTTTAAGAAATAAATTCTAAACGAATGTTAATATTAATATGAAAGTTTTGGTTGAGTTTGTGCTCAATCGGCAGTCTAGTATTATTGTTAATATTTAATCTAAAAGTGCAAAAATAACACAAAAATAAGTTTTATGAGGAAATGAACTTTTAGAGTTTAGAGAAAAGATTAAAATCTAGAAAAAACTTCGATAACTCAGAAAAATATATAAAAATTATATGCCGAATATAAATATTATTTTCAGTGTCAAATTTTTCTAATAAATAATTCATATTTTTGCGTGCCCGAAATGACGTGTTATGTCGAAACACCCTAGTCAATCGAGAGATTATTTGAAAAAATAATTAAAGAATTTTATGGATCAATTTCTTATTTATCAAAGTTCGAATTCATGGGAAAAATGATCAATAATGAACGATTTTTTTCGGCTTTTTGAATTTACTTTTCCCTCTGTTACCCATTTAAGTCGAGTTTATTCATACTACTTTAATACTAAAAATTCATGTCTTAGGTAAATCGTTCCTCCTAAAAAGAATAATTTCCGAGCTTCCACCCGACGTAACAATAGCAACAGCAAGTACCGGAGTTGCTGCTTGTCACATCGGTGGAATAACCCTCCACCAGTTCTCCGGCATCGGTTTGGGAACTGGAACAGTGGAGAGATGCTGTCAAATGGCGTCGAAGCCAGCCTGCGCAACTGTTTGGAGGCGTACGAAGTACCTCATCATCGACGAGATATCGATGGTGGACGGCGAGTACTTCGAGAAGATCGAGGCAGTCGCCAGGCACGTCAGGAAGAATGATCGTCCCTTCGGGGGAATCCAGCTGATCCTGTGTGGAGACTTCTTCCAACTGCCTCCAGTCAACAAGATGATTGACACCAAGAAATTCTGCTTTCAGAGCAAAGCCTGGGAGAAGTGTGTTCACTTGAACTTCGAACTCCAGACGGTCCATCGTCAGAAGGACCCGAAATTCGTTAAGGTCCTTAACAGCTTGAGGATCGGGAGGGTTACAGACGAGATCACGAGCATTTTGAAGTCAACTTCTAGTCAGAAAATTGAGAGGGACGGAATTTTAGCTACGAGATTGTGCTCGCATGTCAATGAGGCTAATGATATCAATGAATCGCAGCTAGCTAATTTGAAAGGTGCAGTATGTTTAATTGATATCAGGTTTAATTGAAATAAGGATTAGAATATTTCCTGGAATTTTTTTGAAGGGAAACTTTTTTAGTGACGATACCAAGAATTTACAAGCCTCACGACAAATGAAAGGATGTAAGGAGAGCATATACTGAGAAAAAAAATATGTTTGCCAAGTATTCATTTACTTGAGAGAAGTATTGATTTTTTGAAAATGGAATTGCTCCAATCGAGTCATTTTCAGGCGAGCCTGATTAGGTTTCAATCATATTGCTCTAGAGAATGACTACGCTGTACATGACCTTGGATGAACTCCTTCAATAATTATTCAGTTTTCCTAAATTGCTCATTTTCTAGAGGGAAGAATTTAGATTAATTTTTTAATGTTGACACTTCAGTAGTGAAGTGGCCAAACGGTTTAAGTTAATTCCATTCTAGCGCCAGTTCTCGATGAATATCTCAAATCCTAAAGGAGTTAGCAAAATTTTCCTAAAAATCTTTTTTGTAAAGAAAAGTGAAGACTATGGAAAAAGATCTTACAACAATTTCGCTATCTTTCTTAAATTCCGAGTTATTCAACACAAACTCAACTGGGAGCTAAGTCGACTTGAACCGTTTCATCACTTCACTACTGAATTGTTGAGGGAGTTCACTCATGATCATAACAAACATGATCATCTTCCAGATCAATATAATTTTCATAATTGAAGCCTAATGAGGGTTGTCTGGAAATGACTCGAGAGGAGAAATATAGTATTGACAAAATAAATACTTCTCTCAAGTTAATGGATATTTGGCAAAAATAATTATTTTTTTAGTGTAGGATTTTGGCGATGAAAGAGGAGTGGAGAAATCTGGATGCAAGCCTTGAAGAGGCCTTGGGAATTGAAAAAAAATTACTGATATGTAGGGAAAACTTAGCGCTGTGAATTTTAAACCAAAAAGCGATCAAAAAATCCGAAGGATAGCGTGAGAAATTTCTTCTTTTTGTGGGAACTGGTTAAAACGAGTTGACGGCGATGTGAAAACGATGAATCATTTTAATAATCAAAAACCATTTAATGATTTAATGATTTTTTAACGTTTACTTTAATGATTTTTTCAAATCATTTGAAATTATAGGAGAGGGATTTTAATACGTAAGGGGCTTTAAACTTGACGCCCCCACCTCGCATTTTTGAACGTTTCTTAAAATTATTTATCCTCTTCAGCCCACCCTCAACTCATTTCATTTGGTTTCTATAAAATGAACAAATTTTTTAAGCCTCCTTTTAGATTTTTTTACCTTTTTTTGGCTGAGAATTCATGACGCAAAAATTTCCCCAAATTTTCATAGTTTTTTTATTCTGTAGGTCTCTTAAATTCTTCACTGTTCGAATATCAATAATTTCAGACTATTCATAATCGAATTAAATTCACAAGTCTAAACAGTTTCTGCCAATGTCTTCATAAAAAATTGTAAGAAATATTCCTTTCAAATGAATCATTTTTCGGGTGTAAATGAGCCAAATCGAGTGCAGTCTCAACATAAAAATTTCCTCCACAGGTACACCCAAGACTTACATAGCTCAAGATTCAGATCCTGGAATGACTAAAACTCTCGAGCAGCAACTGTCAGTCCCAGGAAAATTGACGCTAAAAGTTGGCGCTCAGGTGATGCTCCTCAAGAACATCAACATCAGCAATGGACTTGTGAATGGTGCCAGAGGGGTTGTAATAAAGTTCGAGGACGAAACTCCCGTTGTCCAGTTCAGGAGTGGGGAGATCTACCGTGCGAGGTTCGAGAAATGGACCATCAGGACGGCTTCAGGGAGCTTTATCCACAGGAAGCAGGTGCCCCTGAAGCTCGCCTGGGCCTTCTCGATTCACAAGAGTCAGGGGTTGACCTTGGACTGCGTGGAGATGAGTCTCGCTAAAGTCTTCGACGCTGGACAGGCTTATGTCGCGTTATCCAGGGCCCAGAGTCTAGACTCTCTGAGGGTTCTGGATTTCAATGCGAGACAGGTGTGGGCTAATACCAGTGTACTCGAGTTTTATAAGAATTTCAGGAGACATCTGCATGAGGTGGAGTTTATTCCCCTTGGCAAAAAGTCGAAGGGCAAGTGAATGGAATTTAAACAGTTGATAATGAAATAATTCACTGATTTTGTTAATTGTGCAAGAAGAATATCAAGAAATATTTTTTGAAGATGAAATTTATAACAAAAAATATCTCTAGAAATATTCAAGAGATGATTGCATATTTAATTACATTTAGAAAATCGATTCGTTATAATGGATTTCTGATGAATTCAAATATTTGAGAATAGATAGGGAATTTAAGCTAAGAAAATAGTCTGAGTAATTTTCGTATGAGTTTCAATCATTTTGTATGCAAAATAGTGACGTTTCATTGAAGATCCGAGATCTTTTCCACCAAAAACTCATTTTATGATAGTTTTCAAAGGAAATAATGTAATAAAGTAGAAAAAATGAATGTGCAGATATTAATTCTTGATGAATTGAACTGACAAACAGAAAAAAAATTATAGATTTGATGCGACTGACAGTGCCTTTTCGACTTATAAAAAACGGAAAATATTGTAGTATTAGAAAAATTTTTAAATTAGTTTCTAAGCATTTTGACAGGCACTAATTTTGATGACATTTTCAACGACAATAAAAAATCAATATTAATATTACGAATGGTCAGCAGTAATTTCCAGTGTACTAATACTCTCTTGGGAACCTCTTGGGAAAACATCGAAGGACGAATGAATGAAATTTAGATAATGGATAATGAAGGGATTCGATGATTTTGTTAAGGGTATTATGGTNCACTAATTTTGATGACATTTTCAACGACAATAAAAAATCAATATTAATATTACGAATGGTCAGCAGTAATTTCCAGTGTACTAATACTCTCTTGGGAACCTCTTGGGAAAACATCGAAGGACGAATGAATGAAATTTAGATAATGGATAATGAAGGGATTCGATGATTTTGTTAAGGGTATTATGGTGGGGTCCATAGCTGGAAAAAAAAGCAGAGAATTCAATGAAAATTGCTGAACAGATTATTCGGTCCATTTCAAAGCCGTGTGCAAAATGCCAAGATCCCTATATTTTTTGGAGATCAAATTTATAACGAAAAATATCTCTTAGTAGATGACTCTAAAAATATTCAAGAGATGATTGCATATTTAATGAAATTTAAAAAATCGATTCCATATAATATAAATCATATTTACTCATATCTATCGGATTTAAATACTTGAGAAAAACAGATTTGAGAATGGATAGGGAATTTAAGTTATCAAAATACCTAAATGAAAGTTAGACAATTGATAATGAACTATTTCGAAGATCTTGTTAACGAATTTAACTTACTAAAATATTTTGAATAATTTTGTATGCAGGATAATGACGTTTCACCAAAAATTAATGTTTTTCCAGACCAGTGCAATGCACTTGGGGGTCAAGTGCATCGGGAATGATATGGAGATGAGTGAGTTCTCACATAAATAAATGAAGATGTGTTCACAATAAACAACTTATATTTATTCAGTCCAAACACTTATTATTAATTATTTAATACAAAAGCGATGAGACGCCACAGCTGTGGTGGACTGACAAAAGCGCGGTAAGGATGATAATGGCGGTTAAAGAGCGAATCTCAGTGAAGGCTAGTGCGATCTCGGAACTAGCAATTGTTTCCGTCGTTGGCGCTGGGGGTGAGCTCCGTCGGTAACGCTGGGATCTAGTTGACCCTCAGCCGCCACAGCCACTCCCCTCCCAGTGACCTGAGTATGGGTAAGGAAAGGAACGAAACTTTCTTTGGTGTTTGGGTTACTCTGGCGTATGTCCTTAGAGGTGGATCCATGTTCAGAGAATGATGTTCTTCAGGTACAGTCGTTGATGCGCTGAGTTGTGGAATAGGTTGATGTTGTTGTTCAGGTGATGGTCCTAATGAGTCTGTCTTGGTGATGAATGCTGTCTTGAGTTGATCAACGGAGATAGTTTTGTCGAGTCCGTTGAATTTGACGATGAATACTCTGTCGTCAACTCGTCTGACGATCTCGTGAGGTCCGGTGTACGGTGGGTCGAAGGGTTTTTTTACTGCGTCGCCGCGTACGAAGACGTGGCTTCCGTCGTACAGGTCCTTCAGTACGAAAAACCTTGCCTTGGTGTGATGGGCAGCGGTAGTGGGTCTCGCTCGCCTCATATGGTCGCGGAATTTCTCGAGGAAGAAATTCGGATCTGCGGGTAAGCTCTCAGAGACGAAAAATTCCCCAGGGACTCGTAGCTTTGTTCCATACAGGAGCTGTGCTGGGGAGGCTCTCAGGGCCGTGGTCGTGTTGGTCATTTTCGAGGTTTCAGGCTTCGGGGTATTTGTAGAGTCACAATTTCCAGGGTGTTTGGCGGTTCAGAAGATTCCACGTGTTTTGATGGGTCTTCTGAGAGTCGGGACTCGCCTTGTTTTCTTTCAAATTCTGGGAGGAGTGATGGAGTCACTGATGCTGAGGTTTTCTGTTGTTGTTTGGACGGTGGCTCAGTGATTGTTTCTTCTTCAGATTCGGGGTGGGATTGGTGGGATTTCAGAAGCTTGGGTTTCGTTTTTTTGTTTCGAAGCTGGCTGGTTTGGTGGGCCTTACCATGATGGACTCTTGTTTTGTTCTTCATACACTGCCTGAGAGACTGATCTCCTTCTGACTCCGGGGAATCGGATGATGTGGTGGATGGAGCTGATCCATCTTCTCCCTCTATTAGAACTATCTTCATCAGAGGTCATTTTGATGGACCTGATTTTGAGGGTCCTGGTTTTGATGATTGAGCTCTTCCATATTGTTTTTTTAATGGAGCTGAAGCTGGTTCATCTTCTTTTTCGTTTTCTTCTTCTGATAATGATGATGACGGTGGAGAAACTGCTCCAGCTTCTCTGACAATCGGGTTTCTGAGCCTATGAACCTTTTCGTTGTGTTTCTCTTTCAATGTCTTGATCTTTGCTTATCTTTGCTTTTTTATCATAACTTGCAAAAATTTTTGCACTGCATTTCGGCCTGCTGGGAAAGAGAATTTCATGAAATTGCGCGACAGTTCTTAGAGAATACCACATGAAATTAAGTTCTGCGATAATTTAGCAATATTAGTATTCTAGGCGATGCATGTACTAACGGATAATGATGTTTCTTGCATTGAAACTCATAATTCTAAGTAAAACAGACTATTCTCAAAGCTTCTTCCACTATTCATGTTGATATTTTTAAATTAGAACTCCTCGATCATTCGCAGAATCAACTAAATTATCGAAAAAATAAAATTAAGATCGAGCGAGTTATAAGACCTGAATGAAGGAATTGTATGACCATCTGTGTAAAAAACAGAATTTAATATCGAATTTTCACTCTGAAAACAGGACATCTCTCTCTCTCTCTCTCTCTCTCTAGAACAAAATCTTGCATACTTGTTAAAAAATTTTACACTGTTAAGATCTAAAAATGGCAACAGGTGTTTTTTTCCTACTGTAAGTGGTGAAAAGTCAAACTTTCATTTAGTGATAACTATTCTGACATTAAATTTTCTGTATTGAAAGAGACAAAGTGTGAAAAATATTTGCGTCTGAGGGGATAAGTTGTCAGGATTCTCACAATCGAGAAATTCATGATTTTATGTTTTTATAATTTAGAAATTTTATGAATTATTGAAGCTGTTTTATTTTGTGAATTTAATGAGGATTATATGGGTTTTAGAAAATGTGAATTAGGAATGTGAAGTAAAGGTGGTTGAGTGGGCTATCGGTTTCCGGGGAATATTTAGAAAAAATATAGTTCCGCGACGGACCTAGGTGGCGCATTCTTTCCGCGAGTCAAATTCGCGATCGCAAAAGCGATTTCTCGCTGTCTGGTGGTGGTTTGTAGAATTACTATCTTGCGGAACCAATCTGATGGTAGTGCGCCAAGGCTCTGGAGTATACGCTAGACAAGTAGCTCGCGTGGTCCTACGGTAGCAACTCTCGGGGGGCCAGTCAGTCTGTTGACTACCGAAACGTGTGTTATGGAGGCCACAGAAAAATCACCACAAATTCCACAGAAATTGTCGAAACGTAATTGCTGTGTTGTGAATTGTTTCAACAATGCAAAAAATAGTCCTGGAGTGCATTTTTACACATTTCCAAATCGTCCATGGGAGGCTGAAAGGAAAGAAAAATGGATAAAGGCTGTACGTAGAAAACAGTAAGTAACCTATTTTTTTGATCAAATTATGCAGTTAAGCATTCCAGAATCGACGCAAAAAATACGGAGAAATATATTGCGTTAAATTTGAACCTAATCTCTTGAATGTCAATGATTGATTTACTTCTAGACTTGACGGAACGCCGTGGAGACCAACGCCGAATTCGCGGATATGCAGTGCTCATTTTTCTGGAGGTGTTAAATCTAACAATCCTTCGGAGGAATCATTTAACCCAACAATATTTCCTCCGATTTATAAAAAAAAACTCGAATATCTGCGGATCCAAAGAGAGGTGAACGATTACGAGCTCGGAAAAGAAAATTGGAGCCTCCAGAAATTGATATGAGTAATGATGTTGATACACACATGGCAATGAGTCCTCCTGCTCCAGAATTAAAACCGATATACATAGACATTGGAGTGCAAACAGATCCGGTTTTGAATGAAGAGGAAATCCAAGAGGAAATTCCAGTCATTTTCCTTTGTTGGCAAGATTCTGCTCTTCATGAAGCATCTACACAAGCCTCTATCATTCTAAAAGCACAATCGAGACCGAGAGTGATAATACCTTCACAAAAAAAAACTAGAACAATTCGTGTCGGCCCTGATAAAGTATTCAGGTCTGGATTCCTGGGATACGAAAATATAAAAGATGATCGAACTATGAAGCAATTAGCAGGAATAACACTCAGTTTCTTCCATATCTTACTGACATTCATTGAAGTGAAGGCAGAGGGTCAGCCAGCTTACTATAAAACTCTCGACTCTTCGAATAGACTATTACGGTTCCTGATGAAAATGAAATTGGGACTAACATTTGGAGCCATTGGTTATTTTTTCAAAGTTTCGAGCACAACGGCCTCTACTATTTTCCATGAAATATTAGTGACCCTTCATGTGAAGATGAAAAGCTGGATATTTTGGCCATCGAGAGAAGCAATAAAGGAGACAATGCCTTCGACGTTCCGAAATTATCCGACTTGTCGAGCTATCATCGACTATACAGAGCTGCCATGTGATACTCCACCCACACTTGAGCAGCGTGTACAAATGTATTCATCATACAAATGTGGATTTACAATTAAATATTTAATAGGCATCAGTCCTTCTGGCATGATTACTTTCATCTCCAAGGGCTACGGTGGAAAATGTACTGATGGATTCATTGTCAATGATTCTATTTTTTTGGGATTGGTCGAGCCTGGAGATCAAATTATGGCTGATAAAGGTTTCCCTCAAATAAAGATAGCGCTTCTTGAACGTCAATGTGTGTTGGTAATGCCACCAATGGCAGTCAATCCTCAGTTTTCACGGGAAGAAGTCCTAGAAGGATACTCTATAGCATCAGTTAGAATTCACGTGGAAAGGGCTATCCAACGAGTCAAAATTTTCGGAATCTTACGTCACATTAATGTTGAATTATTCAAGCATATTGATAAAATCATGTTCATTGCTTGTGTACTGGCTAACAATAAGGAACCAATTCTCCGACCTGAATCAAATGTACAAAAGTAAATGATCATTGTAATTTAATCATTGTAACAAAGAATCAAATCAACTGTTGTCAAAATTTTTATTATAAACTCGGCAAATCATCCAACAAACGTAAAACATAATAAAATATATCGTTAATACTTTATATTTGGTTTCTAAAGCTCATATACTCCAATATCCTTCCATTCATATCGGAACTAACTCAGATTCAGCAGTTGAACTCTCGTCGCATAAACGAATGTAATAATCGAAATAGAATTTCTCCATCTTTGGAATAATATTAGACAAAAATTCTTCATCACGATTAATCTGGAGATAAATGGATTGTGCCTTAGAAAACACGAGAAAGTGAGAGAGTTTAACACCCAGGACATACATGGATACTTGGATTTGTGTATAGTACTTATGGCTTTTGGGTAACTCAGCATTCCCATTTTCATTGACTGTTAAGTAGGGGACCGAGCTTTGTTTACTCTGGAAATCCACAATCAGTGAATCAGCACATGTAAAGGGACATTTAATCTCCAGTAACTCAAACATTTCTCCATTGAAAATTAGGCCATCTGGACTACATGCTAAGAAATGTTGAGTGAAGTTGATGACCAGACCCGTCTCATACACTTCCTGTTGAATCAGAGACTTGAAGAAAACCCTTGCAATAGGCTCCATCTCCAAACCATAATTCGTTGCTTTAGTCGTCATGCTGCCCTTGGAATTTTTCCGAAATCTCACAGCCAAACTCTCGAAATCCTTACGTCGAGTTTTTATCTGATGTGCTTTTTCACTACACGTGATTCTAATAGATCTTTCTTCAAACCAAGCTGCTGTAGTCGATTGATGCAAAGACATAAAACAGATATCTACCCATTTTTACGCAGTTACTTGCACTTGATTGGTATAGAACGTCGTATATTCCTGAGGACAATTGATTCTCGAAAACACACGTTGATCATTTTCATCTATCACATATTCCTGAGCATGATATTTATTGAAAGAATTTTGTTGTTGTGATGTAAACAACTGAAAAAATAACCGACGATACCATTTTTCTTCTTCCCTTTTCAATGTCTCTCGAGCTTCTCTTTCGTTGGAACATCTCTCAAATGCACAATTCTCGGCTCGATGAGCCTCACAAATATTTTCCGCACTGTGGAAATTATATATGGTATCACCAATGATGTTTCCATCATCCGAAGGGAACATAGTTTCCATTCTAGAGCCCTTTCGATACTTCTCCAGCTGTTGTTCAGGAGGACGATTCCATAGCATGGGTGCATCAGTCTTTGAGAGGGTATTTTCTTCATTTACGTACATGCATATTGCTGCAGCATGTTTACATAATAACATCCCTGCTTTACAAGTACAATGTGCATCACATACCTTACGGCCATTGGCTTGATCGAGCTATAAAATTACCATATGATTCATTAATGTAAATTCAGTTCTGATCGACATTTTGAGAAATATCTTTGAATATAATGGAGACAGCGAAATTGGCATAAAAACTTTTTTGTAGAGAATTTCAAGAGCTACAAAAGAGGTCTTTATGTGAATCCCGCGATCTTCCTCAGATTTCGAGATATGTGACAAAAACTCAACCGAGGACGGAGTTAACTTGTTGCTCTCCACCACCTCAATGCGGAGTAATTTTTACTTTTAATGGACTATTTTATAGTAGGGCATATTTACCTGAACGACTGGGGAGTAAATATTTTCTTTTTTACGGGTGCTATGTGCCCCAGGAGTTTCTCGGATCACTGATCCACAGATACGTCTATCATTTCCATGGATGAGTTCTCTCACGTCACTGACATGATAACTTTTTACTAATGTTGTGCCTTTACTGATTGATTTAGGTCGGAAGGCCGATAAATCGACCTCTTGAAACCCACTTTTAATTATGAGACTCATTTGACATTTTATGATACTTTAATGAATTAGGAAAAAAAACTTAATGTAACCAGTAATACCATGTAAGCATATGAGTGTCAGCTGGAGCGGCCCTCCGAGAGTTGCGTAGAATGTCCACGAGACAGCGCACAAACCGCGCGCCCCTGGAACTTGTCTAGCGTATGAAATAGCAAATTGTTCATTGATGTAGACACAAACAATGTAGACCTAAAAAAGTTCATTACCAACATTTTTTAACTTGCTTTCGGTTACGAGATATTCAACAAAAAATGGACTCAACCGACTCGGCTAATTTCATTACAGAATATTATTCNAATTATTTTTCTTACTGGCCCCTGACTTTCATGGCAGTTTTTAATTTCTTGTTACAAAGATTAAGGGATGAAAGAGGGTTAATTAATGAAAAATTTAATTCTGCTTTGAACCGCTCTTTTTTCATGCCTTAGNAAAAAAGTTCATTACCAACATTTTTTAACTTGCTTTCGGTTACGAGATATTCAACAAAAAATGGACTCAACCGACTCGGCTAATTTCATTACAGAATATTATTCACACTTGTCATCAAAGAGGATTGACTAAAGTAGAGGCTCAGATCTCGGGGNGTATCGGAGCCAGTTTCATGGTATAGATACCATGATAATGGTATGGTTGGCAACGCTGTTACCCGCACAGGCAGTTCGCCCAGCCGTCAGATTCGATCGTGGCGGCATCCCTCCGTTGGGGTCGAACTACTTTTGGCTTGGGGTCAGTCTAACCCCGAGATCTGAGCCTCTACTTTAGTCAATCCTCTTTGCTTGTCATGTTGTGACCCTAGCGGTCGTCAAGTGAACTTTATAAGCTGTCAACATAAAAAAGTAGAGCCTTCCCCCACCAACAGAGTTTCCAGACCTCGTGGTTTTAACCGGTTTGAACCTGCAGTTTTGAATTTAGTGTTTCCCGATACCCAAAAAAATATCGATACTCAGTATTGTATCGAAGCAGATTGCTTGGTATCGATACCGCAACNAACGACTGGGGAGTAAATATTTTCTTTTTTACGGGTGCTATGTGCCCCAGGAGTTTCTCGGATCACTGATCCACAGATACGTCTATCATTTCCATGGATGAGTTCTCTCACGTCACTGACATGATAACTTTTTACTAATGTTGTGCCTTTACTGATTGATTTAGGTCGGAAGGCCGATAAATCGACCTCTTGAAACCCACTTTTAATTATGAGACTCATTTGACATTTTATGATACTTTAATGAATTAGGAAAAAAAACTTAATGTAACCAGTAATACCATGTAAGCATATGAGTGTCAGCTGGAGCGGCCCTCCGAGAGTTGCGTAGAATGTCCACGAGACAGCGCACAAACCGCGCGCCCCTGGAACTTGTCTAGCGTATGAAATAGCAAATTGTTCATTGATGTAGACACAAACAATGTAGACCTAAAAAAGTTCATTACCAACATTTTTTAACTTGCTTTCGGTTACGAGATATTCAACAAAAAATGGACTCAACCGACTCGGCTAATTTCATTACAGAATATTATTCACACTTGTCATCAAAGAGGATTGACTAAAGTAGAGGCTCAGATCTCGGGGTTAGACTGACCCTAAGCCAAAAGTAGTTTGACCCCAACGGAGGGATGCCGCCACGATCGAATCTGACGGCTGGGCGAACTGCCTGAGTTTCGGAGTGGAGAGTGGAATTTGTGTCCTCCTCGTCCTCAGCATGTTCTTAATGTTTTTCAGGTGATTCATTTGCTGGCTAATTAATATTAAGGAATGAAGCACAGAGGGTGTGATGGAGAATTAAATTNAAGTATCGCCTTGGGAAATATCGATACTCGTAATATCGATCTTTTTAAAAATTCTGGATGACAATGGCAAATAAAAAAAAATTAAAGTTGAAGAATGTCGTGTTAAAAGATGACCCTGAAGTTTGCTGAAAATTNTCTCTGTAACAAAAAAATACAAACTACGACAAAGTCATGGGCCAGTGAGAAAAATAATTTTGCTCTCGGCGTACAATGACTTTTCACCATTCGCTCGTGAATTAAAAATTCACTTCTCCCCTCCTAATTGAGATTAAGGGATGAAAAAAGAGTAGTTCGACGGAAAATTAAATTCCCCACCAACTGACCCTCTTTCATCCCTTAATCTCTGTGAAAAATGGAAGAAACTGTCATGGAAATAACAGCGCAGTAAGAAAAATAATTGTTTTGCGGCGCACAGTGACTCCCGG
>NW_021680409.1:940615-998797 GCF_001412515.2 Diachasma alloeum
AACGATCAGTAATTCAAGAAAAGTTGAGATTTGCTCAACCCCTGACGATTCACGAGAAACTCATCAATGAGATGGACAGAACACTTGCTCGTGAAGATAAAAATTATCAATTCGTACATTCCCTCAGTGTACTACAAAAGGCTAAATCCGAAAAACTTTCTGAGAATGACCGCCACCACAATGATGTGTTCGACATTATTCTGAGTATATCTGATACACCGGGAAATCATCAGTATATTCGAGAATTTGTCGCACCATTCAAAATTTCTTTGGGATGTGCAGAGCAAGTAGCATTTTTGAAACGCCACTCGGGTTTAAAATTATATTTTGATGCCACGGGATCAGTAGTGAGAAAACCATTTCCTAAGTCAAAACGCGTTTACTACTATTCAGGTGTTGTCAATGTAGGTGGAAAGATCTTGCCACTTCTCGAGTACATTACAAACGACCATACCACTCCTTCGATTAGGGATTTTTGCAGACTCATTAGGAATTACTGGGAAGAAAAAAAGGTAGCATGGCCTCCTTTCGACTCATTTGTCACGGACTGGTCCTGGGCGAGCATAAATGCACTGATGGGGGCTTGGAACGACCTTACGGTGGTGGAATACTTGGAACTTGTGTTCAATGAAATCCAGAACAACATCCCTTTATCATCTTACATCATGCGGCATTTTTTATGCTATGCCCATGTGATGAAGATGATTTCGCGATGGTTACATGGTAAGAGAATTAATGAGAAAAACATCCCGTTGTATTTGGAGGGTATAGCCTTGATCGCTCATAGCAATAATTTCAATTCAATGACCGTACACGTCGAGTCTCTTCTCACTATATTGGAATCCCCTCTCGAAAATGATCGTGTGACAAAAGCTTTCGAAGATCTCGCAGAAGCAGCTGGACCCCTCTCTTCACAGATTGAGGAGATGTTAAATATTGTTAAGCGCGAAACTGAGGAGTATTCACGGAATGCTAACGGTACGATGTACGGAAAAAGTCCATTTTATCAATATTTCGACAGGGTTCGAAGCAGAGTCAGGGAGAAAATTGAAAATCATCAACAAAATGGATTAAAAAATAAATATTCCCTGGAATTCTCCGAGTATCTGATGAAAGAACTTCTCCCATATGTCCCACTCTGGTCGACCCTATCATCTTCACAAAGAAATCACGTGGTAAATGCATCTGCTGAAAATCATTTTCGCATAACAAAACTGGAAAAGAATGGACCCATGAAAGCTTCTAGATTTATCACGAAATCTCACGACCACGTGTTAGCTATTTACCGTGAGTTGGACCTCCCACCCCCGAAAGCCCAGTATAAACGTCCTGTCAAGAGAGTCAATGAGCCCGATAATGAGGATGCGCAGGAATTTTGGATCCGAGGACCTTCTCAGCATAAAAGAAGAAGCAATTATGAACAAGGTACGAAATTCAAGACTGTGGCAGAGGAGCAGATCCGAAGGGTTTTGGAATATAACAATAATAATACGATCACGAATCCTCAGTATTATTATTATCCGAACCCACCACGAACCTTCTTCGTAGCTTCAATAAGATCAGATCAGGATGCTGTGCCAAACATGAAGATATTATCAGACGACTACATTACCGTGTTCGATAAGAGGTGGATAATGAACACTGTAATCGATTGTTGGGCAGCAGTGTTGATGAGAGACTCAGAGAGGAATGGCATAGCCTACATATCATGTGAATTGAGTCAATATTTAGTCACAGGGCAAAGAGCAAATGGGGAACCATTGCCCTCAAATTTTTACACTCGTTTTCGTGATTCATGGACCGGAAAGTCAGGCCTTCTTCTTCCCAACAACGTTGGAAACGTTCATTGGGTTTTGATGTATGTCGACATTCAGAACTCTATTGTTTATTTAATTGATCCAGCGAGAACGAGACTGAATGACTGGTGCAGAAAGAGATGTCAGACGTTTATTGCTAGTTATAAGAAGGTAAAAACACTTTGAGTTAGAGAAGGATGAGGAAAAATGCAACAGTGTAAAAAATCATTATTCGACGCAATTCAAGCAACTTTTTTTCCGGTTTTCCATATTTTAATAGAACAGGGTGGGGCGAAATGAAACCGACGAGAAAACTAATATTACAATCTAAACTATTACTAAAGTCTTCGATCCAATTTTTGCAGATTTTTTCATTTTTTTTTGAGGTAATGCACAAACACCTTTAACACAATTATGTCGAATAGGCATTTTGTCTGTTCCATTTTGCCTGACAGTCCTTCATGAACGTACGAAGAACGAGAAAAAGTTGCTTGAATTCGCTCGAATAGTTTTTTACACTGTTCGACTTTGCCCTACTCTCCTCCATCAGTAATTATCTTTGAAAATTCACTTACTATATATTCATTATGTACTTCAAGGTTTTTCCTACGTCGTTGATTTATTGGTCCACTAAAGTTCCACCACATCAAAAGCAGAAAGATAGTTATAATTGTGGCGTTTTTGTCATCCATTATATAGAAGAGATTCTCGTTGGACATCTTTCTAACATGCATCCACTCGATCCAGACGCGAAACGCACAACAATAAGACAGGGTATACTGCTGAAATCTGAAGATGTTAGTGGACTGTGCTTATACTGTGGAAGAGATGAGACGATGACAATAAATGAAACCTGGGTTCAGTGCCACAAATGCAACAGGTGGGCTGAATATTCTTGTCTCAATCATTATGGAATAGAAGAAGAGGTCTTGAGTAGAGATGAATACACGTTCACCTGTGCTGTCTGCGCTAAATGGTTCTCAGTGAGTCATAAATAATGGTTAGCGCATAAGTTTCTACATGATGGCTCATGGCTCCCATAGCCCCTAGTCACATGAAAATTAAGGTAAGAATTATTAATAGATTTTTTTACTCAGAAGATATTATGCTTTTGCTGAGAGAAATCCAATATTGAAATGATTTATTCTACAAATTTTCATGTTGCGCATATAGAAACTGTGGAAAAAAATCATCACACTATGTTTTCCTTCTAATCACATATTTTATTTATTCTCCATTGATGATTAATCATCTTCTGTAATTTAATTCTCGGTTGTTAATGTCCCTCTGAAAAAACATTGCACATCTCACAAACTAAACATTTATAAGAAAAAAACCGAAATGTCACCAAAAGCTTATGAAAATCTCTAAATGTGACTTTTTTTATTTTTCAAATCGAGCTATTCAAACGTAAGTTAGACCTTGACAAACATTTATCCTTTGACAGCGGATTAAACTTTGGGATTTAGAAGGGGGGAAAAAAGGAAAAATATCACCATTAGATTGGGGCAAATTCTAAGGGTGACATTTTTTTTTTTTTAATCAATTCCGAAGCTAGATATCCACTGTTAATTGCTTTCAAAAGTTAATATTTCATTAAACTTACCCTTGAAATTATATTTTTATATAATTGGCATCTATCACCACTAAATCTCTTCCCATAAAAAAAAACAAAATTTGAAATTTTTTAATTCCTCGATTTTTCACTGAGATATCCGCTGTTAAAGAGGATTTTCAGCAAACTTCAGGGTCATGTTAAAAGACCTTAAACATTCAGATTCATTCACGTGAGGATATCCCAGTATTGTTTACAATTTGGTACAGACCATTCTATAGATTCCGCCACTTCCAATCATCAAATTTGTCAATTAAATTGCGCGAGGAAAAATTGAAATAAGTTATGAATATTCAGTGTCATTCACATTACAGTTTGCACAGAATTATTATTTTGTTCATTCGAGGGTGGAACGTCACAAGAGTCACTAGGGAATGATCAAATTTCCCGAGGGTCAAACTCTACGAAAGCCACAAGGGAACGATCAAATTTCACGGAAGTGAAGCGTCACGAGGGTTAATAGGACATGGTCAAATTTCACAGTAGTGAAACGTCACAAGGGCCATAGGGAGACAATTAAATTTCACGAGTCAACCGACACGAGGGTCACATGGGGATAGTCAAATTTTACGACAGTCATAAGGGGATGGTTAAATTTCACGAAAGTGAAACGTCACGAGTCAAAAGGAGATGGTCAAATTTCACAGTAGTGAAACGTCACAAGGGCCATAGGGAGACAATTAAATTTCACGAGTCAACCGACACGAGGGTCACATGGGGATAGTCAAATTTTACGACAGTCATAAGGGGATGGTTAAATTTCACGAAAGTGAAACGTCACGAGTCAAAAGGAGATGGTCAAATTTCACAGTAGTGAAACGTCACAAGGGCCATAGGGAGACAATTAAATTTCACGAGTCAACCGACACGAGGGTCACATGGGGATAGTCAAATTTTACGACAGTCATAAGGGGATGGTTAAATTTCACGAAAGTGAAACGTCACGAGTCAAAAGGAGATGGTCAAATTTCACGAGAGTCAAATAGCACAAGAGTCACAAGGGGATGGTCAAACTTCATATGAGTCAAACGTCACGAGGGTCTCACGGGGATGGTTAAATTTCACAGGATGGAAATGGCACGAGGATCACAAAGAGACGATCAAATTCCACGAGTGACCCGACACAAGGGTCACAAGAAGATGGTCGAATTGTCCCCTTGTGTTAGTTAACTGCCGTGACATTTGACCCACCCGTTGTGACCCTCGTGAAAATTCGACCCTCGTGGAATTTGACCATCCCCTTATGACCCTTGTGAAATTTGGACCATCTCGTGAAATTTGACTATCCCCTTGTGACCCTCGTGCTGTTTGACCCCCGTGAAATTTGATCGTCCCCTTGTCTCACTCGTCACGTTTGACCTTTGTGAAACTTGTCTCTATGTGACCCTTGTGACTTTTGACACTTGTGAAATTTGATCATCCCCTTGTGACCCTCGTGCTGTTTGACCCCCGTGAAATTTGATCGTCCCCTTGTCTCACTCGTCACGTTTGACCTTTGTGAAACTTGTCTCTATGTGACCCTTGTGACTTTTGACACTTGTGAAATTTGATCATCCCCTTGTGACCCCCGTGACCTTTGACTTTCGTGAAATTTAGCCATTCCCTTATGACCCTCGTGAAATTTGACCATCCCCTTGTGACCCTCGTGCTGTTTGACCCCCGTGAAATTTGATCGTCCCCTTGTCTCACTCGTCACGTTTGACCCTTGTGAAACTTGATCATACCCTTGTGACTTTTGATCCTTGTGCAATTTGATCGTCTCAATGTGACCCTTGTGACTTTTGACACTCGTGAAATTTGATCATCCCCTTGTGACCCTCGTGACGTTTGGCCCTCTTGAAATTTGACCATTCCCTTGTGATCCTTTTGTCCCTTTTGATATTTTGACCCCGATGAATCATCTTATTCTTGTGACCTCCGTGGTTTTTAAATCCGTTATGAATATTTTTTACATTAATTTTTTCTTTTCATTGCTTGTCCGTGAGAAAATATCGATCCCAACCCAGAAATATCGATACACCCAATATCGCGACGCGGAAATATCGATACAAAATATCGAATATCGGAACAAAAATATCGATATAAGTGAGTATCGATACTGGATCCGGAAACTATTTGAATTTCCGTTGTCAGTTGTGGTTGGTTGTGGTCAGTTGGGACCGTTGGGACTGACTAGTGAGAGCAACAACATTTCTTGGGACAGGGAAAAATTAGAACTGTTGCGAATTTTGAGGGATGCTGCAGGGGATTGAGGCTTTTGGCATTATTCAGCGGTGGTTTTTGAGGAGTTGGTGAAAATCTTTGGTGAAATGGAAGATTCGTTTTTTGTGGAGGACACTGATGATGAGGACACATTGTCCACCCAGCGGGTCTGGCAGGAGACGAAGGCGAGCCACATTATTCCAGACTCTGATGATGAGTTGTGAGCGAGTTTTTTTTATTTATATTCATTTATTTCTGCATGTTTTCTTTGAACATCTCGAAAATGGCTGAGGGGATTTTCACGGGTTTCTTCTCACTTTCAAGGGGTTTTTACAGGCTTTAATATGGCATTTGATGTATTGTGTCTCGTTTGTTTCGGAGATATTGGGATTTCCAATCCACTCAGATTTTTCCTACTTGTATTTGAAGCTTTAAGGGATTGAGGGGCATATTGGGGGCTTCTTGGAGAGGAGAGTCTTAGGAAAAATTGCTTTTTGGTGTTCCTTGGTGATATCAAGACTTATGAGGACTCTCTAACAATTGAAATTTTGATATTCGAAAGGAAAAAATTTACATGCAGATGGTTTTTTTCCGAAAATCTCGAAAATTAGTGGATTTAGAGGAAAAAGTCAAAAAATATTTTTGATAGAGAATTCAATTCTTTATAAATAATTTTTTTTTTATATTTTGCTCTCAACTCAATGGTTTTCAGGATAATTGACGAAGCATGCAACGAATAAATTCTAGAAAAGGAAAAACTCAATAAATTCCTCTAGCTTGTTTTTTCAGGAGAAATATTGACGCGAGGTTGTGTTTTGGGTCTTTTGACCTTCAAGGCAGCCTTTTGTATTGAAGGCTCACTAGTAATTTCATTTTATGGTTTGTTTGCAGTCTTAACGACGATAGTGACAATGAGGTCCCTGAAGGGCGAATGACTCCATCGATACAAAAAGCCATTCGCCGGAGTATTTTCAATATCACCCACCAAATGACTGATTCTGATGAAGAGGAGGTTGAAGAAGAGGACGAGGAAGAGGCAGGAACAGATGAGGATGAACACAAGTCGCTTGAGAGATGTAAGAATCATCATCATTGAGTCAAATTCATTAATTCGTGAATTCAAGAGGAAATTTACAAAATAAAATTAATCAATTCCACTTGAAGAAATTTAATATAATTTTTCTTAGACTCACATATATTTATGAAATATTGGCCCCTCAAGTACGGCGTCCATGATTATTAAAAATTCATTATCTTTCGTACTATTATAGATATCGAATTTTCTAAAAAATTTCCCATGAAAGAGATAAAATTATCAACGCAATGCGACTCGATTTTTCTTTTCAACTTATTTTTAATTGGTAAATTAAAAATGATGATAAAATTAATGAATTTAAGGTCTGGGCGGATTATCTTTCAAATGTGATCCTGGTTGTTTTTTTTATTTTGATAATCTGAAATGATCTCCAATTGCTATTCAGTTTTACATAGCCCTGGTGTCTCCAAAAATTATGATTGTACGATCAAATAAACTTTCAAAAAAACTGAATATTTTCAAAGAACGTTTTTGGATAATATTGGGAAATAAACCCAATAGGGAAGAAATTTGCCAATTAATAATTTGATGTATCTAATGGCTGTTAGGTCGTCATTTGTCACAGTAGTCAATGGCTGTCAGATCGTTAGTTCCCACGATAAATTATCCATTCACTATTTCCTCTCTTTCAGACTTATTTCTTAATCTTTATTGAAAACACCCTTTGAAAATGTTCAGTTTTTTTTCTATTTTTTTTTATTGTGCAATTATAATTTTTAGGGACTCCGGCGTGATGTAAAATCCAATGGAAATTATAATATATTTTGCATTATTATGAAGATGGAAAAACAATTGAGATAACGTTCGAAAGATATTCCACCCGGGCCTTCAAATTCTTTTTATAAAAAATTCAGAATTTTTTATCGAACATACATTACATTCATTCCTTTGGTGTATGGCGTAAACGAGATTTCGATTCAGTGAATTACTAATTTGTTATTAACAAATTTCCGATAACCGCCGATCTTGGCAACCGTTTGTACTATTGAACTGATTGGTCTCGAAGATTACAGAAAAATCTGCCTGAAGGAATTCCGTGATTGAACAACTTTTTCGTGAAAGCACAAGATTATCATTAAATTTTAGTTCATAATTTTCTGATCATCAATAGAAGTTACCGCGTATTGAACAAACAAATTGGAGTTGACAGGAGGTCGCTTAGGACATACGGCGGGATATAGACGACGTACTTGAAGGATTAAATTTAGAATCTTACTTTAATCATTCCAAAATTACCAAACAATTTACAAGAAAATGTTTTCATTCTAGCCCGTGAACTCAACACATCTGACTCTGAAGACGAAGAATTTATTCCAACCCAAAAAAAACGACTAAATCGCATTGTAGACTCCAGTGACAATGATTCCCCCATAAAATCCCGCCACGAAGTGTCTCACAGAAGCCACCAGAAGTCCTCAGACTTCAGGACCAGCCACCTGGACAGCTCGTACGAGGACCAAGAGAGATCCCATGAGAAATCCGACAGAAGGTCCGCTAGCCTAATCACCTCGATCGAAGATTTAACTTCAAAGGAGCATGAAGAGGACCCAGACAGTGGTCGAAGCTCGAACCCCAAGGACACTACCACCCTGGGGCTCCGCAAGACTTCACGCACCTCCAGGAGTCTGAAAAAAACCCCTCGTCACTCCACACACTCTCGTGTCTCAGACTCCTTTATCATCGAGAACTCCAGCAGTGATGAGGAGGCTTCAATATCAAAATCAAAACCAAAAAAGCTTGAGGTTCGTCCTCAATACATCATCTCGTCTGATGAGGGGAGTAATTCAGTCCGCGCCAAGGAAATCATCTCTATCGACTCGGATACTCCCTCAGACTCTGACGTCCAGAGGGAGGAGCAGAACCGTTCCACTGGAGAGGCTGCAGCTTTATCATATGCTCAACAGGAACTAGGACTCAAAAATGTGGACCCTCTGATGGCTCAACGTCGAGCATTGCTGGCAATTGAGCTACAGAAGAAGGAACTGGAGTTGGCGAAGATGATGACCTTCATTGATTCTGGAAAGGTTGAATTGCTTCCTGATAAAGGTGAGTTTTTTCACATTCTTCAAAATTTATTATCTTAGTTTGTTCATCCAGCAAAAGTTGCTTTACAAAACTAATTGGGAATCGATTGAGATCATTATTGCAAAGCATTGTCTTGTGCGTCTCGAATCCTGTGATTGATTTTTCATTTGAATTTTATATTTTTTAGATTGTTGTCATTTATGAACAGTGGACTTTTTTTTTATTTCATTATTTGAAAACAGTAAAGCGTGTTCGTCTTTTCAACATTTTAAGCTAAATATCGGAGCCTTCTTTTAAGCCTCATTTTGCCCTGGATGTCGAAAATTTTGCAATAATTTTATTCATTACTTAGAATATCTTTTTCTTACACAATTCAGTTGATAAATTTAATGATTAGAAATATCTAATTACTCATTTCACAATTTAATCAAAAATATCTAAAGTTGTGATTCTGAATAATATATTCGAGCTCATGCAATTTTTTCTTAAAAAATTGATTTCTTAGAGTTTTGTAATAATTTTTCAATAATTGGTATTAATGGTCAATTCATATAATTTCTTGCGCTCAATTCTTTCGTGGGGACTTTAAAAAAAATGGATTTTTTTTATTGACAACAAATTTGATGATTGAAAATATCCAATTACCTAATCAAAGATATTGAATGTTTAGACTCAAAATGGAACAGTCGGTTTCATGCAATTTGTTCTCGAAAAATTCATCAATAAAAAATTCTGGCTATTTGTTTAATTAATTCCTCTCCACATAAAAATTGAGCTCCCCACGCATGACAAAATTCTCTACCTCCAGGTAAAAAATTCCTGGACAGAGCATCAGAGACGGAAGCCCAAGTGCACCACATCCGCAAGCAACTCGCAGAATGTCGTCTAGTAGAGGAAGAGTACCACACCTCCCCCAAAGTTACCACCCCCTCCTCCGTAGAGAACTACCCCTATACCCTCTCTCCGAGTCCCCTCCAGATCCCGAAGACCCACCGTCCCCAAGACCCCGAGTACATCCCGTCCGACTCGGACGAAGATGTGCCTCCAACTCCGAAACACTCTCACCTGCTGAATCGCCCCACAACAGCTCCGATCGGAGAGCTGGGAAGAAAGGCCTTAGAGACCTTCGAGCGAGAGCAAGCCCTCACTGTGGAGACCCTGAAGTCCTTCCACGGATCCCTAAACTCCCGTCCAGGAGAGGACGAGCAGGCAGAGGACCCCAGAGGGCTCAAAGTCCCCTTAATGGCTCACCAGAAACACGCCCTGGCCTGGATGGCATGGCGAGAGAACCAGAACCCTCCTGGGGGTGTTCTCGCAGACGACATGGGCTTGGGAAAGACCCTGACTATGATCTCCCTCGTCTTGAAAAGCATGGACTCAGAGGACAGTGGAGGAGAGTCAGAAGGTGAATGGAGGTCCAAGCAGAGGTCGTCGAAACCCACTGGAGGAACCCTTGTAGTCTGCCCTGCATCCTTGATAGGTCAGTGGGAGGAAGAGGTCAAGAGAAGGTGCAAGAAGGGTCTCCTCAACGTGGAGGTCTACCACGGGACCAAGAGGGAAAACATCCCTAAAAGACTCGCAAAGAACGACTTGGTGATAACTACTTACAACTTATTATCCAGAGAGCACAAGGTGAATGGAGTTCTCTTAAGGATTGGATGGAAACGAGTGATCCTGGATGAAGGCCACGTCATCAGGAACCATAAGAGTCAGGTCTGCGAGGCTGTCTGTGCTCTCGAGGCTAAGAACCGTTGGGTTTTGACAGGAACCCCCATCCATAATAAGGAGATGGATCTGTTCTCCGTTTTGAAGTTCCTTCAGTGCTCCCCCTTCAATGACATCAGGGTCTGGAAACGTTGGGTGGATAACAAGAATCAGGCTGGACACGATCGCTTGGCCACTGTTATGAAGACCCTGATGTTGAGGAGAACGAAGGAGGAGCTGATGAATTCTGGGGCTGTGGAGAACCTCCCTGACAAGATGTTTGAAATTATCTGGGTGGAGTTGGACCCTGAGGAGAGGGTGGTTTATGATAAGGTGATGCTGTATTCCAAGACAATTTTCGCTCAGTTTCTGCATCAGAGGGCAGAGAAGGAGCACATGTTCAGGATGGGGGCTGGGTATTACGACAGGCGTTTGGAGATGAGTAAGAACCCTTTTAATAAGGCACAACAGAGACTGCTGGCTCAACATGCAGATGTTAAATCACATCAGATTTTGACACTATTTTTGAGGCTGAGGCAAATCTGCTGTCATCCTTCTTTGATTAATGCTATGTTGGATCAGGAGGATATCGAGCAGACAGGGCTGGAGGACTTGGAGGCTGAGAGATTGGCACACAGAATGGGAAGTATGAGGATCAATGCCCTTGAAGGGGATGAGGATGTGCCGGATGGTCCTGCTGAGGTCGATGATAGGGTCTCTGAACATCTTCTCACTTCAGAAAATCCTGTTTTTGAGAGAGACAGGGAGAGCTCTAAACTGAGGGCTGTGTTGAATCTACTCCAGGAGATCCTGAAGAAGGATGAGAAGGTGATTATTGTCTCCCAGTGGACGAGTGTCCTGAATATTATTGCAGAGAATCTTACGAAGATCAAAAAGGCGACTTTCAAAAGTCTCACTGGGGAGGTTCAGGTGAAGGACAGGGGGGCTATTGTTGATAGCTTCAATTATGAGAAGGATCCCAGGGTTCTGCTGCTCTCGTTGACTGCTGGGGGTGTTGGATTAAATCTCGTTGGTGCTAATCATCTGATGCTGGTGGATATTCATTGGAATCCTCAACTCGAGAGTCAGGCTCAAGACAGGATTTATAGGTTCGGGCAGAAGAAGAATGTTTTTATTTATAAGTTTTTGTGCACTGATACTATTGAGGAGAAGATCAAGTCGATGCAGGATGATAAGTTGGAGTTGGCGAAGACTGTGCTGAGTGGAGGGGGCAAGGCCAAATCGGCGAAACTCACTATGGATGATCTCAGAACGATTTTCGGACTTTAGGAGTGATGATTGATATTTTTCACTTTTCTTTATTCTGTTTTTGTTTTGTTCTTTACCATTATCAATTTTCTCAGGGACGTACAATTTTGAAAATGTTTCTTTTATTGATTCATATTAATTAGAATAATTTTGATATCGATGATAATTCTGAATGGGAGAATGAAAGATGAAAGTGAATGCTTCAGGAATAGGAAAAGAAAAGAATAAATTTAGAATAATTATAAGCGTAAGAAATTGAATACGTCTTACTTCCTCAGAAGATATATATGTAACGAATCTGCATTTTTTACAATAAAAAATTGACGTTGAAATTGCCAGCGAATATACATCATATCCCGCTATAATCCGAAGGAGCAGACTTGCGGAAGTCCAGTTTTTGTCATAAAAAAGACTGTCCAAATTTCCCCACAAAGTGTTGACTTGAGTCAAAAAATTTCCTGTAAGTCGCCTAAGAGATACAATCAGGGATCGGCGTCAATTATTATTCCAGAAAGATTAAGAGAAGTTTTTCCCCGAAATAACCGAGTTCATTCGTTTATCATTGGAACTTAGAAAATAATAAATAATTGAGAATTTAAATTTTTCAAATAACTATTAGGTAAATAATTGGATATTTCCTAAAAAATATTAGAGACTATTTTTCCAACCCAAATATCGGGCAATATAATTGGCCCATTCGACATCACGTGGTACAAGTTACAGGGTTTTCAACTGATAATTTTTTGATAATTTTCTCTGGTAGTTGCTATATAAAAAACAAAACATCATGCAGTCGAATTAACCCCTCGTCAAACTGACAGATTGAATTCAATTGTGATAATCCAAGGATTTTTATTCGAAATGAGTGTTAATTATACAATTTTCGTTTCTCAATTGTGAGTTTCGTCTCGTCCAATTATATTGCCCGACATTTGGATTGGAAAAATAATCCCCCGAATACCACACGAGCTTCAAAATTAATCGGGCATTTTCCTCAAGGTTCCCTGCATACAAACGAACCTATCGGAAAATACCCGATAATTTTGAAGCTCTTGTGGTATTACAAGTGATTATCAGATAATCGCCATTCTTCCGAATTCGATTATTGATTGATAAAATAATTAGGAATTTAAATATTCAATTGTTGATTAATTTAATAATTGAAAATTGTGAAGTTCTATTACTTGATTGAGTATGTATGAAATTAATGGTAATGATAATTTATGATAATGTCTATCTCTGGATACAATTTATCTTGTATCATTCAGATCTCTTTAGGATAACTTTTTGATACAAGTTAAAATATATTTTATGGACATTTCCTGGGGGTCGCTTATAGGGGAGATATGGAATTATGGAGGATGTTGAATAAAATGCGAATTACCTAGATTTTTCGAATTTTGTTTATAGATTATGAGTTTATAGGAAATTGTTATGGATAATTTCGAAGATTTTAAACGAATAACTGAAAGTGTAAACACTTTCAGTTATTCGTTTAAATTAGTGTTTTAATTTGAAACAAGTTGATATGTTCACTTTTAAAAAAAATGAGAGTGCGTACAAGGATTTCAAGTGAAAAAACGAAAAATTGAAATGTTTCGAAAATTTTGAATGAACAAGTATATATTTTTTTACTGATTGAAATAGAAGGCGCCCAGACGAATATTTTAAAATGAAAAAAATTGAAATTTGTCAAGTAGTTTTCGAGATAGTTGCAAAAAATATTGTAAAACAAATGCCGATTTCTCAAAATCGATTGGACTGAACTTGAGCACAGAGTTAATCCTCAAATATCTATAATCTGACAAAATAACAGGTTTTTTGGAATTATTTTAGTCATCTATTCATTCGATTTTTTAAAAGTTGACAACTAGATGGATACACATGATGATTAAACTTCGTATTTTTATCTTTTAGATCAAGCTACATCATTTCCAAGCGAAATTAATAAATTCAAAAATTGAACGATTCCAATGCTTCCATTCAGCAGCAAAAAATTGAAGATTTAATGCAACTGATTGTGCCTTGCTCGCTTTTGTAAAAAAAAGTGAGATATTGTAATTTTAGAAAATCATCTTTATTAAGCTTATAAATATTTTCACAGGCAATAATTGTGATGACACTTTCAACGGCAATAAACAATCACTATTAACATTATGAATCATCTACAGCAATTTCAATTGGTGGTATATACCTCCAAATGTGGCCTGCATTCATGATATCCGAACATATGCTGCTTGAATTGGAAATTGTTTTTTGACTACTGCATTGAATATCTATTTTGTACTGTCCAGCTGTGAAGAATACGACACGACACTCGTGATAGGCTCTTCCATATTCCTGCAACTAAAACGATGATTTTTCTCGTTAATTCCACTTGAGATGATTTTCCAAAAATTTTCCTCAATATTGAATTATTCTCAGAAGAAAAAAAATTTTATTTACCGTTGGAAGCATGACTTTGTTGGCCCCGGCAATTGATAATCTCGTGTCCAATCGATAATTGTTAACTCCATTGTGATGATCCTGATAGAAATTGATCGATAAACTCAAGTCACTGAGGGGATGCTCCAGAGCATTGCAGACACCAACTCCTATGCTCACGCATTCTCCTAATCCGCATGTTATTTCGTCTTGTGGTTTGACGGCAGTGTCATTGATGATTACCTCTGCAAGAAGAACATATTCAACGATGTCAAGGAAATTGTTATGTCCTATATTTTTTTAAGAAACACCAGGAAAAACGACTATTTTACTCGAAAAATTGCACAATTCAAGAGACTTTTTTTGGTTTCTAGTTGTGAGTCGAATGGTCCTAAGGTTTAAGGATATCCAAGGATCTTTTACAATTTGGTATAGACCACCCTGCAGATTCAATCATTTTCCATCATCAAGTTTGTCAATAAAATTATTTGAGAAAAAGTTGAAAAGAATTGTGAACATTCAGCGTCATTAAAATTATATCTTGGACAGAATTATTATTATTATAAAACATCCGTTGTTTATAAATAAATAATTGTAATTGTTTAAACTTTCGGAAACCTTATTTTGTTAGCTATGTAATCGATTTCTGGTAAAATTCTGAATAAGTATAAATTTGTTACGATTCCAAACAAATTATTTTTATGATAGAAAATTGATTTTTTATAAATTATTTACATAAAATGCTCGTAGTTTTCAAAAATTGCAATTTTTATTTATTTCATCCTCCTCCAAAAGTAAAGTCTCGAATTATTTTTCAGATTTTTTTCAGATAAAATATTTTCTAGCGATTCAATATCGAGATTCAAATTCAGACCTGCAAAGTTTGAATAATAAAATCATTGTAAAATATCCGAAGACTTAGGGTGAAATGGGGTTGAAATGAAAGCTCCGATGTTCGACTACAAAAGTAGAGAAGCATTCATTGAAGAAAAAAGTAGCCAAATTACTTGGATATCCTTAAGAACAAAAGGCCTTAAGGGTCTAATGAATTGATCAGGAAAAGGGTACTTTGACCCTCAACTACTCCAAACGTTTTTAAATGGCGCCTGACCCTCAACACCAATTGTCCCTGAACTAAAAACTAAATCAAAATCAGAGGTATCAAAAAAGGGTCAAGTGACTCTTGACCCTCCACGTCTTCAAAGGTCCTTTGACCCTTAGACGATTTGACCCTCAACCATAAACCTCTTCAAGGGTCTTTTGAGCTTCAAAACCATTCAAACCTCAACTAAAAATTATAAAATAGAAGGATCAAAAAGGGTCATTTGACCCTTGACCCTACACGTCGCCAAAGGTCCTTTGACCCTTAAGACGATTTGACCCCCAACCCAAACATCCTTAAAAAATTTTTGAGCTTCAAATCCATTCAAACCCCAACTAAAAATTATAAAACAGAAGGATCAAAAAGGATCATTTGACCGTTGACCCTACACCTCGCCAAAGGTCCTTTGACCCTTAAGACGATTTGACCCTCAACCCAAACATCCTTAAAAATTTTTTGAGCTTCAAAACCATTTAAATCCCAACTAAAAACAGAAAAATAGAAGGATCAAAAAGGGTCATTCGACCCTTGACCCGACACATCGTCCAAGGTCATTTGACCCTCCATTTGACCGTCAACTAGACAAAAAAAGCATCTTGAATTGTTCTGATCCGTAATTTCTTGTAGACTCTAATTTCCCCCGATTTCCCATATCAATAAAAACCATTAAAAATCCTTAAAAAAACAGTCCTTACCCCACTGGAGTGGACTCATCCTCACAAGATCTAGCATATCCTGCGTGAAAGAGATCCCCGCAATGCCCGCCTTCCCCGTAGCATCAGTCCCCAGCAACTGCCACTTGAGGTCCACCAGGCCCGCAATATGCTCCGCGCAAATCTTCTGCAGCTCCCCCTCACTCATCACCGCAAGCTTGCTCAAAGGACACCTGTTCGCTGGCACTGGGATCCTGCAGGACTCCCTCCCCTCCATATAGATGCACTTGCTCTGCGTGTAATGCAGCTCCATCTCATGATTAGTCATATTAGTGACATCGAGTACGAGATAGAACTGCGAGGGAGTTTCAGCCGGAAGTACATCCCAACTGGTGATCTGGACACTGGGCAGCATCTCAATAGTAATGAAGACACTTGAGACCCTGCAGAACCCAGCGGTCAGCCCCTTCGCCCCAGAATACCTTATCTTCAGCTGTCCCTCAGTGATGTTGGACGCCACCACAGGCGTCGCTAGTTTCGAAACTCGGGAATTCCCCGAGCTCGAAGAACTGGAGGAGTGTGAGCTCAACGCGGAGCGCATGGAGGAAGTCAGTCCGCTTTGCCTCTTTGTGTGATGGGACGGCGTCAGTCTCGACGGCAAGGACTTGCTCCCAGAGTTCCCCAAGGAATTCCCCAGAGAACCCTTCCCAAAAGAGCTATTCATCTTATTATTCGGCACGACAAAGTTCGTGTCAGCGTAAAGATAAAGCGTGAGACTGGCTGAAGTCCCAGACTGGAGAGGCAGCTGAGTCTTCAGGTTCTCATCACTCCACTTGAAGACTCTGGACTCTGTCAATGCGTCCAGGGCCGACTTAATGGAGACCTCGATCATCTCTATGGGCACCTGTCCAACATTCGTAATGGTGATGGTGCATTCTGCACTCTCACCCCCGTAAAGAGATATGCTAGCGCTCGTGACGATATTCTCGCCAGACGAGAAGCTCGCAGTCTGGGGAAGACTGGTCGCCACGTCGATCTTCGGTAGACTAGGAACAACTTCCACAGAGTACTGAGGATGGGGCATGCCCTCCATGCTCCTCAATCTGCAATTCGATTTGACGCCTAGCGTATGAGTACTGAACCCCAAGATCTCCAGCTCCCCGATCTCCTTCGGAGTCCCCGCGAGGGTGACCGCGATGGGTCCGGACTCAGCGGGGAGTGTGATGCTCTCTGGAAGAGGATCGAAGACGATTCCATTCGTCAACAGTCTCATATTAGAGACATTCAGCTCGAACGGAAGAGGATTGACCAGTTGCAGCGACACCTCACAGACGTCTCCCTCAACCCACAGGTAATCAACTTTGCTTTTCGACTTAGTCCGTCTCTCCAAGGATCCAAAATTGATGGGCGTGAAGAGGAAGGGTCCGTGATCCTCCTTGACCCTCTCGATCTTCTGCGGCTGGAGGTGGGGCTGGAGATTCTTCAAAACAAACGATCTCGTCCTCGGAATGTTCGTCAGATTCGCCGGGGGAATGACAATTCCGGATGGGAGAACAAGAAGCACCGGGGCGCCCTCACACTGCTGTGCGACGCTCTGCAATTGCAGCGCGGCATCTCGTCGTTCAGACGGCGTCAGGTAATTGAACATCGTCTGAAGGAGAAAGGTCATGTGTCTGGTGGCCAGAGCAAGGTTTCCCATTCTGTTTGCAGCGACAATCAGTTCGTTGATGATCTTAATCTGAATCGCCGGCCAGCCTCGCCTACGATTGCTTGGCATCTCCGCAGGGTCCAAGGACAATTTGAACCCTGGGCAGGACTGCAGGACTAGGTTGTAGCACTGCTGCCAGTCGGGGTTCGGATTTTTCTGGGAGATGTGTCTAGTTCCTGCTAATCTCATGCAGAAGGAGGCCTTCCGGGCGAAGCCGATGGTTGAGAACAGCTCCGAGAGCTTCGTGAATCTGTCGATCTTCTCCTGTTCACTCCAGTCGATGTTGTTGAAGACGACGTTGTTGAGGAAGGATGCCGCTTGGATCGTGCAGTTCTGCTCGATTGAGATTCTGGTGGCTTTGAAACTCGCCTCAGTCTCGATTATACCAGCGTTTTGGTACTTGCTGTAGTGGACAATCGCTTTGGAGTACTTCTCGGGGATATCTTCAGGTGGGAGGATGTGTGGCATCTGGACTTTGAGCTCTTCGATTGAGGGGGGCAGGGGAAGGGCTGGCAGGGGCTGCGAGCCGCGTCGATTCTTGCCTGGAGATCCTTCCTGCAGGGAGGAGTTTCGTTGGAGGGGGAGGTTCCTCCGGAGGTTGGGGTAGAGGACGAGGGAGGAGGCTGCGCAGAGACCCTCGTAGGCTGCCCCCAGCCACAGCCAGTCGTTGACCCCTTGCAGGATGCCTACGGCGGAGGTGTAGTTGTTTAGAGCGTCTGCACACAGACCCGCTTGGAGGCAGAGGTCCCCCAGGTGTTTTGTCATCCTGCCGAAGCAGCGTTTCCGGTTGTTCCTGGACTCGAGGTCCAGACCTATGAAGTCTTTCTTTTCGAAGGCGGCCATCAGCAGCGGTACGCGGTCTATCTTCTCTCTGGATCTCTTTAGCCTCTGGGCCTCGAGAATCCAGAAGAGGGAGTGCAGACAATCAATTACTTGAGATTCAAGGGTGGGACATTGGTCGTCCCCGTAAAAGGCGGCTCGGGTCTTGAAGTTTGAGGGGGTCGTGAAATCTTTTGGGGGCTCGTTTACTGTGGGGGACTCCGCTGGTCCGAAGAGAATCGCTCGGGAATCGTAGAGGGTTGACATGTATTTTACCTGTTGAAGTGGGGAGGGGGGGATGTGGTGAAATGTGAGACGTTTGGCGAATGGGAGCTCATCCCGAGGGAAAAAATTGGGGATGCAATTTTTTGCATGGCATGATTACAATTCCTTTGGCGCGACGATTTAACTTATGTTTTCCGTACCTTATTTCGCCGGGATTACGGGAAAAATAATGAAAAAAATCCATCTCCATTATTTCTCCTGAATTATAGAGATTCTTCACAGAAGACGGAGCTTTATATAGCGTTCCACATCTTGTGGCATCACTGGATATTGCTGGATAGGATTTTGGAGTAGGTATGGGGGGAGTCGAAATAATTCTCAATATTAGTTAACAAGGCAAATTTACTGAAAAAATTTGAAAGTTCAGACTAGGATTTGAATCCGAGACCTTCTAATTATGTATCAGGTGCTCTCCCAACTTAAGGTGAGGTCACAACGCTCACAAAAAAAGAGTCAGTAAGGCCACGAAGTCACAGAGTCATAAAAAAAAAGAAGTCACAAGGGTCACGAGGGTCACAAGAGTCATAAAAAAAAGGAATCGCTAAGGTCACAAGGGTGACACTGCCTTGGTTCAATGGGCTTTTGACTGAGGAAAATTCTTCTGTTGCAGATTTTGTTGACTGAACTTTTGCGATTGTTGTTGCAATTTTTGCAGAAAAAAAATTCAATCAAAAAAATCTCCAACAAAAAAAATTCTATTAAAATAGAGTTTTGTTGTTTTGATATTGTAAATATAATCATTGAATTCAAATGTGGGAATGTGTGTATGAATTTGTATGTGGAGTATCTATACGAAACTTTATGGAAATGTTCGTATCTTGAAAAATAAGGATTGAAAGGCTTAGGTATATCCCAAAAACTAATTGAGAGGGAATTTTTCCTTCATTTTTGCCGTATTCCTGAGGAAGAATGGTACGGAAAATATGTCAAGTAGTCAAATAGCGGCGCTAAAGGAGTTATAATCTTCCCTTTTGCATGATTTTTCATTAGAGCTTTCGCAGTCTTTTCATTGAAAATTCGAGTTTAAGGATATCCAAGTATCTTTTACAGTTTGGTAAAAATTTTTTTTTCAAAATTTAAATTTTTAAACAGTTGTTCCATTAGGTAGTTTGGACACCTGATAAATTTTGTATAGGATTGGCTAAAATGGACGCCCAAAAAATTGTGAATAATACAATTTTTTTAAATAGATTCTTTGCAAAGTCCACAACCGAAAAATTATTCAAGAGTGCGGTACAATGGACACCCGAAAAAGTTGATCCTATTCAAAAGTCAAAAAAATTGACAACAGGCATTTTCTAATAGAATCGTGTATCTTTTTATAGAGAGAAATTAGAGATGTTCGAAGAAATATGAATAAATAAAATACAACTCTATTAAATTTTACACTGGAGTTTGAAATATAGAGTAGCTTTGGATTTCCTGATTTACTACTGAAATAATTTTGAAATTATTCATTTTTTCAATGAATAATTGCACGCCCTATACAGCTGACCTTTTGTCCATTTGTGAAATTTGTAAAATACTTTTCTACTCACAAACGAAATCACCATAAAACAATGGGGAAGGGGAGGATAAATGAGCAAAGAAAAATTTGGTTTACCACCCCCGACGACGAAAGTAAAAAATGACTTTTTTTTTTCAATTTGAAAATCACATCATGACTAGTGTTTCGGAAATTGAATAATATTATTGAAACATAAGAAATTGAAGAAGAAATCGAAGTATCCATTTTATCCCCTTTTTTGCGTTCCCTTACATCTCCTATGACGCGTCTTATGACAATATGTTCGTTTTTATAAACTTCAAATGAAGTCGGAACAGTAGGATTGATGCAATTCAATTCATTATTTAAATCTGGCGTCCCACAATTAACATTGCCCCACGCACCCTCCCCTAATTATTCTTTGTTTTGTTATTTTCACTTGAAATATTTTTTTTCTGTTAATTAAAACATTCTAAAAGGTATGGAAGCCATCATATCTCCATTCAGGTGATTCTTTTATTTTAGATCCCACCACGAAACTTGAATTTCTTTTAAGGATGTTTATCGCAAGTATTGAAAAAAAATTGATTTTGCAAACGTATGCGCCAACGTGCGCTGATATGGGATAGAATCTTTTAAATATTTTCTCTTTTTGCCCGGGTACCCCCAATTTTTCTCTGGCCATTCGATTCAGTATAGTTTTACACATTACCTTCTATGTTTATTTCTATTTTTAGAGTTTTCTAGTAGGTGAATTGTAAATTTCAATATAAATCCCATAAGAGCCCGTGTATAAAGAAAAATTTGTTTATTTATTTCGGGCGAGACTGTTGCGAGTAATTTTTATTTAACATCAAAGAAATTAGTTTCATATGTTCTGCTATCAGCCAAAAAAATTACAGAATTTTCCTTGAACATGAAACAAGTGGGAAATTGCTCATGTATTGCGTACACTACAGTTGTTTTTGCTAATAAATTAACAATATGCTTCCGAATGGTCATTTTGCTTATTTTTTTCCCTTGTATATTATTCATAGCCTATTTGATTTTCTTGAATTGAATTAATTTCTTTCCAGCTAATTGTTTTAGATTTTCCACTTAATGAAATTCTAAAAATTTCTGAAAATTTCAATGAAATATCATCAAGAATATTTCATTCATACATAATTGAATGCATTCGAAACATCACATTTAAGGGAACCATCAGAAAGCTAACGTTCAAGGGAATTCATGAAAAATTCGAAATTTTCAAAAATTATCGTAAAAAGCAAATTAAACGAGACAGTTATTGTAACCACCTTTTAACGTCGTCATTGTCGCATTGAAAAAAACATGTTAAGCTATGATTGAATTCATTTGAAACGCAATATCCAGAGATATCTGCGAAATTCTGATTTTCGAAAAATACGAAAAATACGGTATTTCGGAATAATTTCACAGAAATCAAAATAACGATTATTGCTATCGCTTTCATCTTCGAACTCGGCCAAAAGGACATCCCAACGAATTTTTTAAGCCATCATTCAATGAATTTAGAACATTATTTTTTAATTATCGTGTCACAACTGAATTTTGAAAAAATTCGAAAATTAAAAAAAATAATAAATGAATTAAATTTTAATTAATGGCGATGGATAGGCCTTAGCAATACCTACATTTGAGAAAAAAATGATTCAATTCCATCTATTTATTAGCGAGAAATTGAAGAAAAAGTTTGTTATATACACACATACGAACGTACAAAACAGTCTAAAAAATGCATTTTTGGACTTTTGGGATCATAATGGGTCGATATAACACAAAAAGTGGAAAACTTAAATTTGAACGATTACAATGCTTCCATTCGGAAGCAAAAATAAGATTTGCTGAAAATGACTAAACATCCTTAACCGTCCATCAATTGGCCTGTTCACCCTAGTTTTCCACGTTTTTCCCCATCGATATCTCAAGATCGGCAGAGTGAAATTCAATAATTTTTCTTTCATTTTGAACCCCGAAAAAATCCTTTCAAAATGAGCCCTAATTCATCCAAATCACATCATTTCTTCAGTTGATACTGATGCTTCAAAAAGTCTGAAGCTTTTACTTCACTACTAAAACGATCAGCATATACCTTTAAAGTCTCATGCAGCCTGCAAAGTTCATTCAACTCCGTCTGATCCTCATACTTCCCAAACGTGAAGAGTCCCAGGAGTTTCCTGTGGGTCTGAAAGTCCCCCCAGTCGCTGTTTTCCACCGGATGATCTTTGACGAACCTCACGTAAATCTCCCGAGTCGCTCCAGAGGACTCAGGGATGGTGAGTGTACTCCCGCTCTTGATAATCCTCTCGCAGAGTCTCAGCAGTGTCTTCTGCTTTATCTGGGAGCCGATGGGCCTCAGGAGGACCAGGAGGGCCGCGTGGTCGTGGGTCGTCTGCTCATAGTCTGGCTGAGACATATTCCCGTTAATTTTCTTATTTCATCGACATTGCGAGGGCTTTTCACGAGTTTTGCTTGCGAATCGTCGCTCAGACGATTGCCACGACACTGAACTTGAGGTGGAGGTGGTTTTCCTTCGGTTTTTCCTTATCGCGAGGGCGTTATTAAGTGACAACAAACGTGAATAATGGTGACAGGCACAGCTGATTGTGCCCAGTGTGCTGTCAGTGGGCGATGGTGTGGGGAGTGCGCATGAGTCGGGACGTGATGTCTCGCGGGAATCGAACATAGCCTCCAACGTCATTTGGAGATTCTTTTGTGAAGAAGACGGTGTTTGTTTTGTTGGTAAGTTAATTTATAAAAATCGTAATCTCAAGAGGCTCAATCCATGTGCCTCCGAATTCTTTAATTTGTAGATTATTAATTAAACATTTATAGGTAGGTCTTACTTAGAAATTTGATAGTGAAAGAAGATATAACACTTAGTGTCTTTCTTTCATATCGAGATATTACTTATACCTGACGAACGTCTAAGGTGACAGAATAGTAGATGTAGGATAAAAGAGGAATTGTTCTTGGAGGGCAATTTCTGGAGGAAATGGTTTGACGATTGGGGATTGATTGATGATTGGAGATTTGCGGAGATGGGCAGGAGGAAACGAGAAGTATTAGATAATTGTTATGGAATTTAATCCTAGATCTTATGGGGATTGTTCATTCATAGATTTTTGTGGAGGAATTATGAGGAAGAATTCATTTTTTATCACTGTTTTGTTTGGTTGATGAGTTAATTCATAACAATTGTAATTTCAGGAGTCTCAATCATGTGCCTCCGAATTCTTTAATTGGTGGATTGTTGATTAAAAATTTATAGGGCTTATTTAGAAAACATGATAGTGAATGAAAATACAGAATTTAGCATCTCTCTTTCATATTAATTGTTTAAGGTGATAGAGTAATAGGTCTGAGACAAACGACGAATTGGTCTTGGAGGAAATGATCTGACAGTTGAGGATTGATTGATGATTGGAGGTTTGTGGGGATGGGGTAGAGAAAGTGAGAACTATCATATAATTATTATGGGGTTGAATCTAAGATCTTATGGGAATTGTTTATTTAGAGATTTTTTGGGGGGAATTGTAAGGAAGAATTTATTTTTCTGCCGATATTTTGTTTGGTTGATGAATTAATTTATAAAAATTGTAATTTCAGAAGTCTCAATCCGTGTATTTCCGAATTCTTTAATTTGTGGATTATTGATTAAAAATTTATAGGTCATCCCTCTTTTATGTTAATTTATGCGTGACGAACGTCTAAGGTGGTAGAATAATAGATAATAGATCTGAGATAACAGAGGAATTGGTCTTGGAGGAAATGATTTGACGGTTGGGGATTAATTTATTATCGAAGGGTTGTGGGGATGAGGTGGAGGATATGAGAAGCATTAGATAATTGTTATGAGCTTCAATCTTAGATCTTATGGGGATTGTTTATTTATAGATATTTGTGGAGGAATTATGAAGAAGAATTTATTTTTCTGTCGATATTTTGTTTGGTTGATGAGTTAATTTTAGGAATTTTCATTTCAAGAGTCTCGATCCGTGTGCTTCCGAATTGTTTAATTTGTGGATTGGTGATTAAAAATTTATAGATCTTATGTAGAAAGCATGATAGTGAATGAAGATACAGGTTTTAGTATCCCTCTTTCATATTAATTTATGTCTGACGAACGTCTAAGGTGATAGAATAATAGATCTGAGATAAACGACGAATTGGTCTTGGAAGAAATGATCTGACAGTTGAGGATTCATTGATGATTGGAGGTTTGTGGGGATGGGGTGGAGAAAATGAGAACTATCATATAATTGTTATGGGGTTGAATCTAAGATCTTATGGGAGTTGTTTATTTATAGATTTTTATGGAGAAATTGTGAGGAAGAATTTATTTTTCTGGCGTTATTTTGTTTGGTTGATGAGTTCATTTACCGGAATTGTTATTCCAGGAGTCTCAGTAGTCCATGTGCCTCGGAATTCTTCAATTTGCCGATTGTTAATTAAAAAATTGTAGGCCGTATTTAGAAATCATGATAATGAATGGAAATATAGCATTCCTCTTTCGTATTAATTTATGCCTGAAACGTTTCTAAGGTGACAGAATAATAGCCCTGGGATAAAAGAGGAATTGTTTTTGGGCACAGAGAGAATATTCAATAAAAATTACGTCTTTTCCGTAATTCCGGAGCGAAATGTGGTTGTAGGAAATTTTATGGAACTATCACAGAATTTTTCCGGAGCGTTCCGTAATTTTTATCCGAATCTCCTGTGAAAAATTACGATACCGTCACTTAAATTTTCTAAGTCGATTCCGTAATCGGTGAGTGAATTGTGAGTTCCGTAATTTTTACTGAACTAATTTTTCCAATCAAACAATCCCCGACAAGGGGAAAATTTTTGGGGGTAAGCTAGGAATAATTATGCATCTGTAAATAAAATCGTGGAAAATTATAGTTGAATGTCTTTTTTTCTTTTTCAAAAAATTAAAAAAATTTGAATTTATGTGGAATGTTTTTTAGGACAAGCTGTTTATACATTGGCTGCCTATTCCACGAGACTAGAAGGGAATAGGAGTAAATGAAAATGGGGGGGGGAGGGATTTCTTTCGATTTTTTACATTCCTGAAAACTGCATTAATTGATAAACGGGATCATCAGATAAAATTAATGGGTTCGATCTTACTTTGTATTGTTTATGTTTGTAAGTGTTAAATCATCGTGTAAATACGTGCATTGAGAATTTTCTTATTTCAAATGTACGTTCTGGTTAAATTTAAGGATTTATATAAATTATTGTGGATATAATTGAAACTTTTGTGTGAATAAAATTATAAAGAAATGTAATTGAAATTTTTGAGGGTAAGGTAGGAATAATTCTGGATCGAATGGGGATCGTTTATTGATCGGTTTTCGTAGAGGAATTGGGGAGAAACTGGAGAAATTTATTGCTAAGACATGCACATCTTCAAGTACGCATTTTTATATAAACGATGTCGTTATTACACTGAAGTTTCAAAAAATTTTGTCATTGAAAATTCACAATTTGATGAAAGAATCAATGGAAATTTTGGACTTTAGTCCAATTGGTTCATGAAAATGAATAGAAATGAGAAAAATTCAGGTAATTATATTCTGGCATTTTCAATTGAGATCTCAGAGTAATTTGGTACTGAATATTCATGTTTTGATTGAAAATCCAAGTAAGTTAGGTGATTCTCGTCATCCCATTGCTCGAAGATTTGAAATTCTATTGAATTTCTGGGGAAATGAAATGATAAATCTCATAATTCAGCAATATTTTTGTTGAAAGCAAATTAACCCAGGTATTGATTTCAATGAAAACGTTCTAATCATCTAAAATAAATAGTTCCTCCATTCATCCAGAATTAAAGTGAAAAACAAGTTCAATTTATATCTAAAAAAGGCGTGTAAAAGCTGCCGAATCGTTGAACAGAATTGTTTAGCGAAACTTTTAGTGCGAAATTCTATCAATTCCATTCTATATAAGGAAAAATTACTAGAAACGATCAAAAAACAATCTTTTTCACATTTCTAGCAATTAAAAAATGGATCTCGGTTGCAGCAATCTCTAAAAAGTCATGACTATTTCATTACTTTTGTTCTTTTAGAAAATTTTTCCCAAAAACCCAACAATGAACGACAACTTGGAGGACCCCCACGTGAACGCCCTTCCAACCGACAACTTGGACGATGGAAACCAGCGCTGTGAATCTCCAAAACGTGGAACAACCCTCTCAACAAGCACAAGTTCCTTCGAGGCCCTAGACCCCCACGACCCCAACCTGAGTCGCCTAGCCAACGCAATGTTCCAGAAGACTGGGGAGTACCTGCAGAAGGAGTTGACAGCAACCCACGCAGACTATCGTCTCCTGGAACGATTGAACAAAGAAGCAATAGCCAAATACGCTGAACTAAAGACAATATCGTGCAATGTGTCCCAGTCTCTGGATGCATTGAATCAAAAATACAAAAAACTGCAGCCAGTGCTGGAGAATATCAATCAAATCGACGACAGTGTCGCTAAATTGGAGCAGGCTGCTTACAAATTGGCTGCCTATTCCAAGAGACTAGAAGCCAAGTTTAAGGATTTAGAAAAAGAGAACAGAAATAAATGAAAATGAGGGGAGAGAGAGGGATTTCTTTAGAATTTTGTCATTCCTGAAAACTGCATTAATTGATAAAAGGGGATCATGAGACAAAATTAATGGGTACGATCCTATTTTGTATTATTTATGTTTATAAGTGTTAAATCATCATGTAAATACGTGCATTGAGAATTTATTATTTCAAATGTACGTTCTGGTTGAATTTAAGGATTTATATAAATTATTGTGGACATAATTTAAACTTTTCTGTAAATAAAATCGTGGAAAATTATAGTTTAACGTCTTTTTCTTTTTCGAAGAATTAAAAAAATTTGAATTCCTATGGAATTTTTTTTAGAACACGCTGTTTACAAACTTGCTGCGTATTTCAAGAGATTATAAGCGAATAGGAGCAAATGAAAATGGAGAGTGAAAAATAAATTTTTTTCCATTTTTGTGGGTTTATATAAATTATTGTGGATATAATTGAAACTTTTGTGTAAATAAAATTATAAAAAAATGTAATTGAACGTTTTTTTCGTCTTTTTCAATGAAATGGAAATTTGAATCCATGTGGATTCTTTGTGTCTTTTCCAAAAGATTCGAGGCCAAATTTTAAGATGAAGAAACAATGCAATTGGGGGAAGAGATATTTGTTTCTATTTTTGTCATTCTTGAAAACTGCATTAATTGATAAAACCAGAAGATCATGAGACAAAATTAATGACTTCCAATTTTTATTGTTTATTTTGTATTGTTTATGTTAATAAATAAACGTCAAATCATCGTGTAAACGTGTGCATTGAGGTTCTGTTCGAATTTGAAGATTTATATGAATTATTATGGACATGATTCACTTTTCTGTAAACAAAAAGATAGGGATGAAGATCATTTCAGTTTTGGTTATTCCTCAAAAACTGCAAAAAAAGTTTAAATGTAAAGATTTAGAAAAATTATGCTGGATATAGATTTGATTTTTCATGATAAATTGAACCCTAAGGGGTTTTATTCAGGTGAATGGGGTATGTAGAGAAAACAAAAGATTCTCAATATTTTTTTTAATTTTTCAAAATTTTATTTGCAATCTTTTATGTATTTGAACTTGCATGAAGTCATTTGAACTTTTTTCTATTTTTATCAAATCGGATTTTCAGTTTCATTTTCTTACTTCTCAGTGTTGGTGATTGCTAAACAAAATATAATAACGCAATGAAATGAAATCGCACACGAGATGAATTGTTTCATCAATGCCCTGATCAGAATTTGAGGTCTTCTGCGAATTAATCCCTCGTCGTGAGAAAATCATAAAAAAAAACTTCCGATCACTGATGCAATCAGCACTTAATGGAAAAAAAGGAAAGGAGAAAAATATATACAGACGAAAAAATTCGTGGCCTCCGCATTTTGACAGTAAGCTCCACATTTTCTCAATCACAAACTCGAGTTTTGAGATTTTTCCAATGTTCATGTTCATTTTTGTTGCTTAGTGGTAGGTTCTTTGAATTTTCTAACAGTCTAGGAAGTTGCCAGCCATCAGTAACTCCAGAGCGATCTCAGGGGCTATGGGGAACTCTGGGATTTCAGTGCTGCTGTTGGTGTAACGAACTTTGTAGGTGAAGTACATGCACACCTTCTGGAGCACGTGAGATCTGCAATGGAATTGAAAATTCATTAAGGCATCAATTTTTTATGAAGAAGATTGATGAACAAAAGAACAAAAATACTAGAAAGAAAAAAGTTCTTTGAATTGCAAACAAAGCTGAGTTTTATGGGAACAAAAATGGTTTTAGTTACTGTCGAATTTTTTTTTTGAGAAATTTAAAAAATGTTAAAAATTTTAAAAATTAATAAATGAATTAAATTTTAATTAATAGCGACTGACAGGGCTCCATAATACCTACATTTGAGGGGAAACAAAAAGATTCGATTCCGTCGGTTCATTAGCGTACAATCGAAGAAAAATTTGTTTATGTATGCATATACGTACGGATACGATCTAAAAATTACATTTTTGGACTTATTGGACCATGAAATAGGTCGATTAACACGAAAAATCCAAAATTTGAATTTGAACGATGACAATGGTTCCATTCGGATGCAAAACGAACGAAAAGATAAAACTGCTCAGAGTTTTGTTTTACAATTTTGCTTTTCCCATTCTTGACCATTACATGACATATTCACTTCGCTAGCATATTCTCGTTGTGTGGTAAAAATTACTGAGAAGATCCCTTAATTTTAATCCGAAAAATACTCACGGAATCTCCCTGAAATTGACTTCATTTGCCTCGTTCTCAGCAAACTGCCCAGGCCCACTAAGCATAGCCTTGATAGTCCCACTGGTGAGCGCATGTTCCCTCTTGACAATGAATTCATGTCCGTCGCTGCTCACCAGTTTCACATACATGGCATCAGGACCCTCGCAGCCTCCATAAACAGTTGCAGACTCCTGCTGAAAATCTCTTTTACTCAGTAACTCCCCGTGGACACCGATGTATAAAGCTTTCATGAAGTGATGAACCACAACAGATCAATTTCAATAATATCAATAATCCCCTCAATAATCAACAATTCTCTCAAGATGAGTTCTTCGAAATGTTCTCATCAAAAATCTTTATTCCCCATATATCCAGACTTAAAAAAGAGAAAACAAATTTAACGGTGAATGAACTCATCTGATTCCATGACCTTGTTTTTGATTTTGTTAATTATCTCGAGAATGAGCAGTTTTAGAAAAAAATATCATAAGATTTTTTTGAAGTTGAAAAAATTTAGAACAAAAAAAATCTTTTGAAATTTTTTTGTGGGAGCATTTGTTATCTAGATATAATTCCCTTTTACATCATTTGTTCATTTACAAAGAATGTCTTCATCAAGCATTTCTACCTCTCGTACATCGAGAAATATTTCTAAAAAAGCGAACTTAAAGATGAATAAATTCGTGTCATCTCATTATTTCATTTCCAAATTTTTCAATTTTTATATTGGAGAAACATGTCAAGAAAAATTGTTACCTGAAAAATTTCAAAAACATTTCCATATTTTTTGATGGGATATTTTTTGTTTGAAAATTTGTCAGCAGCGAAAGAAAATTTAAATTTCTACCGAAAAATATCACATCCAAAATAAGATATTTCATTCATTAATTTTTCTTCTAAAAAAATAAGATAAATTTTTTAATTAAAAATTTGGAGATTTGTTTTGGCAAAATTTCTGACAATGAACGTCTCCACATATTTTTTTAGTGGAAAATGAAATGAATGTCTTTTTTCCTATCTGACAAAATTCCCAACACAAAATGTCTGATAAAAAAATATGAACAGATATTTTCGTCACCAATTTCGTCAGATAAAAAAAAGTCGTCGTATTAATTCATGACATACGACGTCACATTCAACAATAAAAAATTGATCTGTTGTCGGTTCACCACTGAAATGCATCGACGAAGCTACAGTAACCAGCGAATAGCTCAAAAAATAATAGCCGAAAAATGAAAATTGGTTAGGTAGATACCACATGCAGGTCATTGGGTGATTTGCCGTCCTCCTCGCCTTTATTATCATTCTGCTCACCGAATTCATTGGGCTTGAAAGCAAAAGAGGACACTTGGTTAATGAAAACAATAGTTAAATAATAAGCGAGCTGAATAAAAAATAAAATCATTATTTGCACATGATTAACCACCAATTGATTTCGTCAAACAATTTATGTTCTTCCAAATAATTAATCGAGCATGCAACATCGTTATCCGTCCTGTGATCGCGTTTTCGTTTATACTTACCTTTTCGGCGAACATATTTATATCTCCTGACATGTTTTGTCAACTGCTTCGGAACGTCAGCCTGAAACGACAACATTTTACTTCGTTTGGGTGACTATCTTAACCTATTACGCGTTCTTAATTTACCTAGGAAATTGTTCAGAGAATGATGCCTATTGATCGTGATTCGTGATGAAGGAGCTGTGGAGTTTCTGGGAATTGGAGAATTTCAAAACTACTGCATTGGAAAATATGGCTGTGAACCACAATCGCCTTGTGATTTCGGAGAATTGCTGTCCCGAAACAACCGTAGACTATTTCGCCGACAAGATTGTCTATGAGACTGAGGGTTGGGGACGATCGAATCGGGATAGGAGCAACCTAGGGAGACATCTGGACGGAACTCATGAAGTTTGAAAGTTGTTAAAGCAGAGATTAATCTCTGGTTAAAATCTCTGGTTAAAGGCATGAATGACTTCGCTAGTATAGCTTTATTATCGACTATGGACGATTATCAAAATTTCAACAATCAAAGACATTTTTCGACCGGTATATTGAACATTTGTATTATCTTTTGAGCTATTCTACCATAGTAATTGGATGGGGGTCATTCTGCCGAAAGCGTCAAATTACCGACAGGGTCAAGTTACCGACACGGGTATGGCTGACGGAAATTCCCTAGACCATTTAAATGTGATGGCTCGTTTACAATAAAAACGTTCTGCTATTAATATAGGTTACGTTTTCCAGTGTCTGAAGGTTAAAAAACAGTTAATTTTATATTTTTTTTATTAAAAAACTAATTTATCCGCGAAATGAGTAAGTGATGACAAAATTTGTGCTCATTATGTGGGATTACTCCGATTTGCACAAACAGTGAGTATTGCTCCAAATTAATTAATTCGTCAATTATTCATTAATGATTGCCCAAAAATAATCCAAATTAATTGGATTATTTTTTAGCAAAAAAAAATAATTGGTAAAAAAAAATTAGAATTCATCAATTGGATTAATTAATTTGCTTCAAATTAATAAATCCACAAATTATTAATTAACGATTGATTGATCAATGTTCATCAGATATAATTTGCGATATTGCAGCCAGGAGACTGCTCCTTGGGCTGACTATGAGTATCAAAGTGTTGGGAGCTCTCCGTATATATCGCTAGTATCAGCTGCTCCATCAGAACGTGAGGACGTGACGAGTACCTGAAACATGAGAAATAGGGTGATGATTCAACGTTGAATCCTGGAGAGACCCATCAGCACCCTCAGGACGACCATTTCGACCTTGGTCAGGATATGTGGACGTGGTGATATGTGGTGAAGTGACAAATATTTGAAAATGAAAAAATTATTTGAAAAACGTGTGATTTTTTGAAACAAAATAAAATTTTTGAAGTAAATTTTATCAGTTACAATAAACTCTATTTTTGTAAACTCTATTATTTACAAAATAGACTCATAATTACTATAGTTATGAAATTAAAATTATTACTATTCATAAATTTGAATTGCCTAGAAAAGTTGATTGAATTTCTGTTAATTTTTTATTAGTTTTCATTAGTTTTCTATAAAATTTTACAATGCAATTTTTCCTCATTTTTTTCTTTTGATTTTTTTCATTGGAAACTGAAGTGAAAAAATCATGTCGACAATTTGTTATGAAGAATATCCTGAGAGGAAGAATTGTATAGAATGATGAAAATCTACTCATTTTCTCTATAAAATAGTTTCTAATATTATCTTCTATGAGAAAAAAAATGCGCAGGAAAACTATGGAATTCTTCAATAGAATTGTCGATTGAATTCATTAGATTTTGCTCTATAACATTTTTTCGTATGTGAATAAGGCATTATTTCAACCCTTTAGCTTCATAAGATGAAATGAAACGATATTTGTATGTTGCCTTGTACTTTTTGATCTGAATCACAGTCATGAGGCTGAGTAATTCGAAAATCATCCTCATCCTCAATAGCTCGACCAAAGTAGTACCCAACCAAATGACATTTATAGTATCGGAAGTGAATATTTACTAGAATAAATATTTTGTATTTAATAAATAAAAATGTATCTTCTGGCCAGTGCATAGGCAAGAAATTAATATGAATTTGCTAGTTATAGAAACAGTTCTTCTTCCTCTTCTGGCCCTCCGATTGACATGTGTAGTGGTCAACGATTTTTAGCATGGTTACAGCTTAATTGAATTCCGGGTTGACAATAATGGATATACATAAATAAACAAACTGTTTGACAACTGAATTGCGGGAATAAAACAAATAGTTCGTTGCTATGTTGCTAAAAACAACGGCAACAAACTATTTGATTTATTCCCGTAATTCATTTGTCACACAGGTTGTTTATTTATGTATATCCATTATTGTCAACCCGGAATTCAATTAAGCTGTAACCATGCTAAAAATCGTTGACCACTACACATGTCAATCGGAGGGCCAGAAGAGGAAGAAGAACTGTTTCTATAACTAGCAAATTCATATTAATTTCTTGCCTATGCACTGGCCAGAAGATACATTTTTATTTATTAAATACAAAATATTTATTCTAGTAAATATTCACTTCCGATACTATAAATGTCATTTGGTTGGGTACTACTTTGGTCGAGCTATTGAGGATGAGGATGATTTTCGAATTACTCAGCCTCATGACTGTGATTCAGATCAAAAAGTACAAGGCAACATACAAATATCGTTTCATTTCATCTTATGAAGCTAAAGGGTTGAAATAATGCCTTATTCACATACGAAAAAATGTTATAGAGCAAAATCTAATGAATTCAATCGACAATTCTATTGAAGAATTCCATAGTTTTCCTGCGCATTTTTTTTCTCATAGAAGATAATATTAGAAACTATTTTATAGAGAAAATGAGTAGATTTTCATCATTCTATACAATTCTTCCTCTCAGGATATTCTTCATAACAAATTGTCGACATGATTTTTTCACTTCAGTTTCCAATGAAAAAAATCAAAAGAAAAAAATGAGGAAAAATTGCATTGTAAAATTTTATAGAAACTAATAAAAAATTAACAGAAATTCAATCAACTTTTCTAGGCAATTCAAATTTATGAATAGTAATAATTTTAATTTCATAACTATAGTAATTATGAGTCTATTTTGTAAATAATAGAGTTTACAAAAATAGAGTTTATTGTAACTGATAAAATTTACTTCAAAAATTTTATTTTGTTTCAAAAAATCACACGTTTTTCAAATAATTTTTTCATTTTCAAATATTTGTCACTTCACCACATATCACCACGTCCACATATCCTGACCAAGGTCGAAATGGTCGTCCTGAGGGTGCTGATGGGTCTCTCCAGGATTCAACGTTGAATCATCACCCTATTTCTCATGTTTCAGGTACTCGTCACGTCCTCACGTTCTGATGGAGCACCTGATACTAGCGATATATACGGAGAGCTCCCAACACTTTGATACTCATAGTCAGCCCAAGGAGCAGTCTCCTGACTGAAATATCGCAAATCATATCTGATGAACATTGACCAATCAATCATTAATTAATGATTTGTGGATTTATTAATTTGAAGCAAATTAATTAATCCAATTGATGAATTCTAATTTTTTTTACCAATTATTATTTTTTGCTAAAAAACAATCCAATTAATTTGGATTATTTTTGGGCAATCATTAATGAATAATTGACGAATTAATTAATTTGGAGCAATACTCACTGTGCAATCGGAGTAATCCCACATAATGAGCACAAATTTTGTTATCACTTACTCATTTCGCGGATAAATTAGAGTTTTTTAATTAAAAAATATAAAATTAACTGTTTTTTAACCTTCAGACACTGGAAAACGTAACCTATATTAATAGCAGAACGTTTTTATTGTAAACGAGCCATCACATTTAAATGGGCTAGGGAATTTCCGTCAGCCATACCCGTGTCGGTAACTTCACCCTGTCGGTAATTTGACGCTTTCGGCAGAATGACCCCCACCCAAGTAATTCTAAGTAAAAAATGCCCAAGTGGAAAATGATCTTTTCCAAGTAATTTATGCCTTAAAAAACATCTAAGGTTGACCGACTAGAATAGCCCAAGGGATAATACAGATGATCAAAATTTTAATTTTGCGAAATTTTTTAATTTTTAATTTTTAATATTCATGAATGAATGAATTAAAGGCATGAATATCTTCTCTTCACTAATGGCTACCTTACGATAATTCACCAGACGATCAATAAAAAAATAATGTCCAATATGATGATGATGAGAACACATTGATGTCTACTCAGTGGGTCAGGCAGGAGACGAAGGAGAGCCACCATTATTCCAGACTCTGATGATGAATTGTGAGGAAGTTTTTTTATTTATATTCGTTTATTTTTGCATTTTTTCTTTGAATATCTCGAAAATGGCTGAGTGGATTTTCACGAGTTTTCTCTCAATTTCAAGGAGTTCTTGCAGGCTTTAATATGGCATTTGATGTTTTGAAAGGGTCTCGTTTGTTTCGGAGATATTGGGATTTCAAATCCACTCGGATTTTTCTACTTGTTTTTGAAGATTATGGCGTTGAGGGGGATATTGGGGGCTTCTCGGAGGGTTTTGGGAAAAATTGCTTTTTGGTGCTCCTTGGTGATGTTAAGGCTTACGAGTACTCTTGCTAATAATTGAAATATTGATATTCAAAAGGAAAAAATTGACATGCACATGGTTTTTCTTCGAATATCTCGAAAACTAGTGTATTTCGAGGGGAAGTCAGAAAATATTTATGATAGAGAATTCAATTTTCTGCAAAAAAATTTTTTGCTGATATTTTGCTCTAATGCCAATGGATTTCAGGATAATTGACGAACATATATAAATAAGATTAAAGTTGCTGATGGTCGAGCGAGCCTCCCTTATGCCACCGAACTCAATTTTGAGTTATTGTAGCTTTATATAAATAAAGTCGAAAAAAAAAATTTAATAAAAAAAAATTCACTTGCATTGCGTCAAACAATCGTTTTTTTGACTGTTTCATTTTGTCTCACTCTCCCCTAAATTAAGGGTTTTTACAATTCATGTGAAGAACTCCGGCTGCAGGCTTGAACCACTTGATGGTATGATTTACTCCAGCATTGATCTACCCGAACGTATGCCGCAAAGAAAGAGCTTAGTATTCGAGGATTTTATCTCCTGATGGTAAAATTGTATTTTATTTTCCCTCATCAGAATGACTTAGTCGCGGCAACAGCTGCTATCAGTCATAAAAGCGCGGTAAACTGAGGCTTCTGCACATGTCAACAGCCCCCAACAACATTTTTCGAATTGTTTACGTAAACAAAGCGTTCAAACACCCAATGACAATCGACTCTCTGGTGACATCAACATGGCTGTTAATAAAAGGTACAAAAATCATCTGCTCTTACTCTTCGCAATAGAAATCGTCGAATTGATCTGTTTATTTAATTATTGACAATTTCTAGATATAATCGTTCAGCAGAAGAAATCGAGGAAACCCTGAAATTAGCAGGTATTTCTCCAAATAAATTGATGAAGTCCACTCAGGTGCTCTACAGTAATTTGAAGCAACGTCCTGAAGCAGATAAGAATAGAAAGTTGATGCTTGTGGAGATGGACCAGCACTTGGTGTCTTGTGTGGAGGAAAGCCAGGAGTAGTTCATCATTTTATTCATTTAATATTAATTAATGATGCTTTGTGCAGATTAATTGATAATAACATCATGATTTTTAGATTGTGTTTCAAAAGTGTAGGAGATGGTCATATTGTTCTCTGCAGCAATACCAGAACTTATGAGGTTAAAGAGGCAGAGATGTCAAATTCACTCGTCCTAGTGCCCGACTTGAAATTGTCGGAGGAAATTAAGAAGATTGGTAATGAGGGGGAGAGAAAGGTGCAGAGCATTGACATTGAGAAAATTTTTCACACGTATTATGAGGTACATGTGTGGAGTAATCAGGCAAAACTTCATTTTTTAATCTTAATTTCCTATTTTGGGGGGAGAAAATGGCAGAGTTATTGTCGTTTTTCTCTATTCATTATTTTATTCGTTGATTAATCAATAAATTTTGTATCTCAGTGTATAATTAGAGTTATGTGGTCTTTAGGAATTAATAATTGACTGAAAAAATTCTCTCAATAGTGGACGTAATTTCGAAACAATTGAACAGAAAAATAAAAATGAAGAAATCAAATTTTAGATGATTTTTATCTGGTATAAACGTTATTGTGAACTGAATTTATCCCTTGACATATGTTTAATTGATTTTATTTTACAGCTTCGAGAGACCAGACCCAAATTAGGACATTTACTGAGTATCCTGAGTTCTTCATCCTTCAAAGGTGTAGAATATGAAAGACAAATTGATAAGTCGTCCTTGTATAATTGGGAAAAACTTCGTGAGAATGTACAAATGAGTGATGGAGAATTAAGGAGTACACTATCGGAGAATCTGGTGACTGAGATTGATGGTATGAATAATTGATGCATTAAATCCATTCAGCAATTGGCACTATCCCATACTGTTATTTCAATATGAAACAACTTCAGTATGGTGGATAATTTCATTATGGGTTTTTCTAAAATTTCCCTGAAAGAGAAGTTTCGCATGGTTTCTTCAAGCATGTTCCAAATCCATTCAATTTTACATGAGAAAAGTTTTTCTGATACCATTTTAATGAAGTTTCAATATAATATTGATAACATCATTCTTTCATTTGATTTTTACTAGAATTTTTACGAGAAATCTAACACAATTGATCAAAGAAGGAATATAATACGATTTAACAAAATAGGGGAGGGTAGGGCAAAACGGAGCAGGGTGGGCAAAATGGGGCACCTCAAAATTTTCGCAAAAATTGAAATAATGATGAATTTGTGAAAATAGTATGAAATAACTACCAGATGAGTTAATTAAAAACCATCTCTCAATTTTTTTCAGATTTTTTCGCCAATCCATTTCAGAGATATGATTTTTTCTTCATTTTCCAATAAGTTCAGTTCTATTCATTGAATTTTCATTTATAACCTATCAAAATTTCCCATTTTCTGCTATCTATAAGAATATTTTGAGTATTTTTTTTCTCAATCTCTAGGTGCTCATAATAACGAATTAAAAAAAAAAGTTGAAAAACTTGATTTTTCAAAATTATGTCATGTTTTATTTTTCTCGTATTTTTTCCATTAATTCTTGTCATTAAAACAAGTATTTTGAGCTGTCAAACAAGTTAGGTTTTGTCCTGGACCTATTTTATTTTCAATTTTTTCTTTTCTGTCAAAATTCCGCGAATTTGGTCAAAACACCCTGAGACGAGTTCGATTATGTGTCGGAAAACTATGTAACATATAAGTATACATTTTAATTAATTTCATACTATTTATAATCAAAGTCAATCAACGCAATTGTGTGGTATTTCAATTGGGGCATTCCCATTTTGTCCTTCAATTATTATTTTTTAATTGACGTGATTTCAACTCATGCTGGAGCCATATTTTACCTCCAATATAAGTAATTTTTACCAAAAAACCCAAATAATTAACCTCTACGGTTTCATGCCCCATTTTGCCCTCCCCTCCCCTAATATAAAACGCTAAATGATATACCATAGAAGAATATGATGTGCAAAATGACCATTCGGAAGCATATCGTCGACTGAATACACTTCCAGAAAAATCAACATGATACGACAAAAATAATTTCTTGAGTTGAGAACATCGCATGCATATTCCATCAATTCATGGTAGGTTTCCGTCAAGAAATCAATGCTCTTCGGGCTAATGGAGGATGATACTAAATCAAAAAATTATATTTTTTTCTGGAAATTACTATTTTTTAGAAAATTCAATATTCCCAAAGAGACAACGTAAGTTTGAGAGAAGGAAAAAAGTTCCTGCTTTCCTTCTAGCACATTGCGATTGAGAGCAAGTGACGGTTATATTTTTGAAATATTTGAAGGGTCTCCCCTGTATAAATTCTGTATTGATTCAATATGAAAGTCTCTGGTCCTCGGCACTTGCCCCTATTTGAGTTGGAGATAAAGCCCTTTGGAATAGAAGAATTTTCTTGAGGCAAGAAATTGTGACTTTATCGCTAAGTGTTCGTGTTCAAGTGATGGACATTTCACAGGATTCTTACACGGTCTGACTCATAATACGGAATTCTTATCCCAAGCGTTTTATTCTTAAGAGATGAGATATTTGACGCGAGAAATTAGTTTTGTGATATTATGTTGATTTATCTTGATGTTTCTGCTATACCAAAACAACAGCAATTTTCCACTAGTTTCAAATTGTTTCGATTTTTTTTTTAACGCGATTTGATGATTAATAATCTGTAAGAAGTATGTGGATATCCTTGATCCAATTAATTACATAATTTTGTGCGTGTTATCTTGCTACTCAACAAAGACACTACTGAACAAGACGAATTAGTATCATTTGTATTCCAGGGTATTATCGTTTAATCGCTTTCGAGTATGAAGCCCGAGCTCTGACCCTGATGCTGGACTTCATGGAGGAGAACTCCTGGCCACCGGATGAAGTAGATAAAGAGGAAACTTTCAAGGCACTGGAGGAACTTATTCCTCGGCCAATCTTCGATCTGATCTTCGATAAATACACAACGAAGAGTGCAAAGAGTGAGATGCAGGAGTCAACTGGGGGCCATCCCCTGTATGCTTACAACGAAGAGAAAGTGTGCCAGCTGCTGGCTAAGGTACTGTTGGCTGCGTCTCCCAGAAATACTTATGACAAATTCATGGAGGCTTGGAAGATCGGAGCACCAGAACGTAATTAATTTTCGAAATTCTTTCTTTAGAGTACCTTTACACTTACAATAAATTCAAAGATTGTTAAATCACTGCAAATTATTTTTCTTTTCAGAAACAAAATATTGAAAAATCAGGATTCAATCTAGCGTCTCATTAGAAAATCAACATTTTCATTATGATCAAAGATTAAAATCTGGATTTTTTTTCTGCGAATGTAAAAGAATCGGGAAATTTTTTGAGACCGATTAGAAAATGATCGAGCATTTTTTCAAGCAAGTTCCAATATTTATTTATGAGAAGAAAATGTTTTTAAAAATATCGACTTGTCGTCAAAGAAAAGGCATATCTGGGAATAATAGTGCTAGAAGTTCATCTCGGAATTCAAATTTGGAAAGGTGTAAATCAATGTTGTGGTTCAAAAAGTTCTAACTCGATAGCGAACTTGCATCGACTCGTTTTTCTCTCGTTTCTCTATTCACCCATTTTATATAACTGATAGATAGCCAGGTGAGAGTGGGGAAAATGAAATAGTCGAAAAACGACTGTGACGCAATTCGAGGAAAAAATGAATTTTTTTATCAACTATTTTTTTTAAGGATGTACTACACCCTTTCGGCCAAAATTCACGTTTTTTTCATTTTTCTGGCAAATTATTGATCGGATTGACGCGAAATAATATCCCGTTTCAGCGTTTTATCATCATTGACTGACTCACGAAGTTTCATGGTAGTGTAATCATGTTCCTGCATTTTTTCTAAAGTTTTGTGAATTTCCGAAAAGTTTTAGAAAAAACGCAGGAAAATGATTGCACGATCATGAAATTTCGTGAGTCATTAAGTAATAATGAAACACAAAAACGGTATATTTTTTTACGTCAATCCGCTCAACAATTTGCCAGAGAAATTCAAGAAACGTGAATTTTGGCGAAAAGTGTGTAATACACCCTTAATTAACTTTCGTTTATTAATTTTATTTTATTATTGGGAGTACTGAACAGAATAATAATTTTCCCTTCAGTATAATGGAAACTCAAACATGAAGGAATAATGAAGGAATGTTTGAATTTCCATTCAACCATTTCTTTATCATCCAATTTGCTTTTGTCATTTGTCTGCAGACCTGAGGCCAAAGGAGAAGTACTTGAACGGTCTAGCTGTTGTTGAATACAACAAGGAGAAGGGAAAAAAGGAAGTTGTAGCATTTCCAGAGTCCAGTCTGTCCGAAGATATTCAGGAACGATTCCGTCAGCTCTTCCAAGTCAAAAACAAGTGGACAGTCGACGAAATAGCGCCCTACATTTCGTAAGCTGATTTATTATGCCGCTCAATCATGTTTTCTTCATTCAAATTCTAGATTGGACTGAAGTGAATTTTTTTGTTGTCTAGACGTCTGACGACCAAAGGCTCTAATGTCACTGCTCTGCTCACAAAATATGCTAGGCCTTCGACAATGAATGGGGTGAAGTATTATAGCTCTAAACATGGAAAATAAAAGGAGACTGTGTTATTAATATTTTTATGGTCTTATGTTAAGAATGAATAAATTTCGATTAGAAAACTTTGAGTGTTTTGAATACAACTGTATTCAATTTCTTATTTTTGTGTCTTCCCACTTCATTTCCCCCGAAGGTACCATGCCTACAGTCGATAAAATAGTTCTCAATAATCAGTGCTACTGACTCTCAGTCGTAGAATTACCCTGCAATACCTCAGCTATCCTTCGCTGGATAAAAGAAAAATTATCTCAAATTTAAACATTGTTAGAGAAAAAATTGAATTTATGAAAAGTTAAGGCGTGGGTGGATTATCTTTCGAACGTTATCTCGATTGTTTTTCCATCTTCATATAAAATATCGCAAACTTATCTAAAATATATCGCAACTTCTGTTGGATTTTACATTACGCAGGAGTCCCTAAAAATTATTATTATAAAATAAGAATAAATAGAAAAAAGAACATTTTCAAAGAGCGTTTTTAATAAAGATTAAGAAACAAGTCCGATAGAGAGAAAATAGTGAATGGATAATTTATCATGATAACTAACGATCTGACAGCCACTGACTATTGTGATAAATGACGATCTAACAGCCATTAAATACAAAAAATTAAGTGGCTGTAGTGGTCACGCGGGAAGTGTGTGGCTCCGGCGGTCATCCGAGCTTAAGGATATCCAAGTAATTCAGGCAATTTTTTCTCGGGGAAATCCCCTTCAGAGTTTATAGACTAGACCAAGAGTATTTTTTAGGCGCAGTATAAACTCTAGTTTCCGAACATATCTTCGAGAAAACAATTTTTGAAAGAATGAAATTTAACACATTGGGTCCATAAGAGCTGTATACTGCCACCTTCAATCCAATAGTTCATAGTCTTAAAGCGTTTTCTCGTACACATAACCGTATATGACTTTGTTCGTTATACTCTCTAGTTTTTTTTGCGACATTAAAAAATATAAGTTCCCAGCCACATAATTGCAAACAACCAAATGAAAAGCTTCTTGATTGGTACGACGGCCATATTGGGTGGTTTGAATCCGTGCATTCCTGACGTCTGGCAACAGTCCGCTCAAGTGACTACTCGGACCGAATTTACGAGGTTATATGGAACACATGTGCAGTGTTGCCGTATGATCATTAGAGGTTAGACCAACGAGAGTCAAGTGTGAAATTGAATAAAATATTGTTCACAATATTCATTGAAGAAATTCCTGAAAAAATGTATTCGACAATGAAAAATCCGAAAAAGTATGGAGACGGCAAGATTTTCGACAAAACTGAAATCTTGCTTGAAAAAAAGTTGCCAATTTGAACGAAGTACTTGGATATCCTTAAGCAGCATTCAGTCTGCCCAGTACTTGGATCGGTGTCAGCTTAGGCACACCTAACCACGTGAGACTACAGTCGCTAGGCATGAATGTAGAGAACCACTGTGCCCATTGGGTCAGTGTGACCAATGGAGACAGTGGAATCCCTGCATTATCGGCCGGTTGCACGACTGAGGTTTTCCATGGTTTCCCTGGCAGTCCAATTGGAAACGCTAAATATCAAAACGCCACCTATGAATGGCGGATATTGGGCTGCACACAGACAGTGTACAACCCAATTTGGGCTTGTGTTAGCGTGTATATGGGAAGCCTAAAATCGTTCATATTGGTGAAAACGAGCGCCGCCATCGGTAATTAGCGGTCCCAATCCCGAATGGGGTGCAGTTGGGGATAAAGTAAGTCGGCCCATGGTAACGCAGATAAGGAAAGGGAACAAAATGTAAAAACCCGAGAGGGTATACATATGGAACCAAAAATAATAATACAAAAAATTAATAATTTACAATTTCCTCCCTATTGGGTTCATTTCCCAATATTATTCAAAAACGCGCTTTGAAAATGTTCAGCTTTTTTTCAACGTTTTTTTTATACTACAATCATAATTTCTGAAGACTCCAGGGCGATGTGAAACTGAATAGCAATTGGAGATTATTTCAGATTATCAAAATAAAAAAACCAATCAAGACCACATTCGAAAGATAAGTAAGCCACCCGGGTCTTAAGTAGTATTTTTCGGAAGAGCTATATTAAAATGTATTGAAGGGGAAAAAATTATGACATTTCAAGAGCTAGATGATTCTAATTCAGGAAAAAAAAAGAAATTTCAAATTTCACTGAAATTTCAGATTTTTGAACAGCAAGAAGAAGAGAATTACTCAACTTACTTAAATTTTCGAACAAAACTTGAATATTCAGTACCGAATGATACCGAATTTTCCAGATTTCGATTAATTTTCATAAAGTGATTAAATTACTTGAAAATTTTAGTTTTTTACCATTTTTTCTCTAAATCGTGAATTTTCAATCACGAAATTCTTTGAAATTTCAAGGGAATTGTCACTCGATGGAAAATTCCATCAATTGCTCACGTACTAACATCGGCCCCAATCACCCAGACATCCGACTCCCCTCCCCCCTTGAATAATAAATTCTCCCACCCCTCAATTCCACTATCACCCAGACAATTATAAATATTCATAATCCTGCAATCCCTCCCCAATTGATTTAGCGAAATTCTCCCCATCACTGAAAGCAGTCCCTCCATTCTGACATTCCCACCCCCACCAATTCACTCCATCCACCCTCCCTCTTGCCTTCTTCCCCGAGGCACCAGCTCTCCTCACACTCCACCAATTTCATTCGCAATGCACTGATTATTTTTCATAGGAAAAAAAAAATGTTTTGATACATCACTGATTTTCAGGAATTTATCCCTTATTGTCAAAGATTCGTGATTCTGAAATTCCGTGGGTGCAAAATTCTGAAATTCAGTGATTTTGTCATCAATTTTCAGTGAAATTATCACAAATTTCTAATGCCATCATCACTAATATTCAGAGACTTGATTTGAATTTTCAGAATCATGTCCCTGATTTTTAGGGACCCAGCTCCATTGTTTAGGAATTTGTTACCAAATGTCAGTGGTAGAAATCACTCATGATCAGTGTAATTCTAGTTGATGTCGAGTGTCACCAATAATTAATGATCAATTCCTGGAAATCAGTGACACATTCCCGAAAATAAAAACTTTTTGTTCTGTGTTCTTTAAGAATATCCAAGTACTTTGGCTATTATTTCTCCGGTGAAATAATTTCAATTATTTTTACCGATTATTATTTTTATTTTACGCCTGGCTATCGCCCGGGGGTCTTCAGCCAACTATTTACATTTTCTGAATCCAATAGTTGGTGCTAACAAAAAGAAAAAGTCTGCTCGTGTGTTTATTTTGCAGGGTGAGGATCGAGAAATTAAAGATAATTTTTGCAAGATTAAGTGCATGGCGAGATGATACAGTATAAAGCGATGATATGAAGAGTGAGAAGTTACTGAATTTCACGATTTATTGTTGGAGGTGCACCAGGCCTCCCCAGGATTCAGAGCCCAGATTCTCCGTTCGGATGACTTCGCGACTCTCAAATAAGGTGTGCTGAGGCTATTTGTAACGAGACCTGACCCTAGGATTGCGTTTGTGGCAGGGGTTTCGGATATGATCCACTTTGCTAAGAGCAAAACTCGTTGTCAGTTTGTGAAATCTGTCGGTGTCAGTGAAATACTCTTCTACTTTTGTAGCTTTCAATGAACCCCATTTGACCCCCAGTTTCCGGACATTTTACAATGATTTTATTATTTAAACTTTGCAGGTTTGAATTTGACTCTCGATATTGAACCTTTAGAAAACATTGTAATCTGAAAAAAATTAGAAAGTTTAGTTTTGGAGGAAGATTCATGGAATAATTTTAAAATTGCACTTTTTACTAATTTGAGCACTTGTTATAAATAATTTATAAACAATAAATTTATAACCATAAAAATCATTTGTTCGGAATCGTAACAAATTTATTCATATTCATAATTTTACCAGAAATCGATTTCATGCCGAAAAAAATAACGTTTCTGAAAATTTACACAATTTCAATTATTCATTTATAAACTAAGAATGTTTAAAAAAATTATAATTCTGTTCAAAATGTAATTTTAATGACGCTGAATATTCATGATTTTTTCTCAAATTTTTTTCACACAATTTAATTGATTAATTTAATGATTGAAAATGGTGAATCTATAGTGTAGTCTGTATAAAACTGTAAAAGATACTCGGATATCTTTAAATTCTGCAAAAATGATCCACTGACCTCATTAGCATGAAGCTATACCACCCGTGTGATCATTGAGCTGCCGACGTGCTATTACCCCTCCCCCCCGCCGTTTTCCACATTCATATTGAATTTAATAACCGAGTACATGGCCCGACCGAGGTCTTCCATCTCCAGCGTCCTGTCATATAAATCATGGAGCGTGAATACACTGGCACCCGTGCCATTTATAAAGCTCAACGTTGATGAGGCAAATGGATACACCCCTCGCTCCTTCCTCGCAATCTCTATCTCCTGACAATTATCATACGGCATGTTTTGAATATATAATTACACAGGTCTCGGCGAAATGTCAGATGAACACTGAATTGAAGGGGATTTTAATGGGTCGACGGGTGCACGGTTCAGATAATAAAAAATCATTGAGGTTGATGGATCAACAGCAATTTAGCCTTGGAACGAACTTTTAGGAATTTGAGAGCGATAAAAATGATGAAACTTCGGACTTCTCAGAAAATTCAATGAAATTCAAAATTTTTTAGTAGCGGGAAAACGACAATTTCTCAAGTTGATGGAATTTTCAATAAAAATATGAACATTTGGTACGAAATTCCACTGAATTTCCACAGAACTGAACATTTATGAATATCTCTACTTGAATTGTCCTGATTTATATCAATCTTCATGCAATAATTGAGCGGAAATTGATAGATTCCATTGACTTGTTCACGGAAATGTGAATTTTCAATAAAAAAGTAGAATTATTCGATCTTAGAATTTTTCAGCTAACAAAATTCTAAAAAAGTCTACCAAAATTTCAGCTAAATATTTCTAGCAATGTGAAGTTCCAAAAGGTAACATCTATTATTAAGTTGAAACTCTGAAGAATAAACAAGTCTTTGGCTATTTGTTCTTCAGTGAAATGCTTTTCGTCTTTTCTAGTCGAACATGAGAGCATTCATTTGAGTCCCATTTGACCCTAAGTTTCCGAACATTTTACAATGATTTCGGTTATGTATAAAAAAATATGTAACATATAAGTATACATTTAAATTCACTTCATACTATTTATAATCAAAGTCAATCAACGCCATTTTCGGGTATTTTGACCAAATTCGTGGAATTTCGAGAAGAAAAAATTGAAAATTAGATCTAGGACGAAACCCAACTTGTATGATGGCTCAAAATACTTGTTTTGATTACAAGAGTGACTGAAAAAAAGACGAGAAAAATAAAACAATATAATTTTGAAAATTCAAGTTTTTCACTTTTTTTGAAAATTTGGGATTATGAGCACCTAGGGATTGAAAAAAAAATTATCAAAATGTTCTTATAGATGGTAGAAAATCGAAAATTTTGACGTGTCTTAAATCAAAATCGGATGAATAGAACTGGAATTATTGAAAAAAACCAAAAAACAACGAAAAAATCATATCTTTGAAATGGACTGTTAAAAAATCTGAAAAAAATTCAGAGATAGTTTTTCTGGTCCCACAATCAAAGAAAAAATCGAGATCAATTTCCAAGAGGCTGAGGGTCAGCCGTTGACTCATTTGACATGGAATACCTTATATACACTGATGGTCTCATACCGTATATGCCAATTCATCAATTCTCCTAAAAATTAATTCAGTAGCGAAGCGGTAAACTGGGTTAGGTCGAATTTGATTTTTGGTCAATTTTTTATGAATATCATGGAATCTAAGAGAGATGCAAAATTTTTCTTGTGCCCTTTTTTATAACTCTCAGTTGGGTCTACAAAAAAGGTCATGATAAATTTCTGCCTCTTTTACATTCCGAGATATTCGTCACAAAACTGGCCAATAGTCAAAATCAACTTAACCCGGTTTAGCGCTACTGAATTGAAAAGTAGAATTAACACATCGACTCCTCTCACTCCACCCAAAAAATCCCAATGATCCTTCCAAATCCAGAAACCCCGACTCTCCATCATAAATAACCCTAAACGTTCTTGCCATCTCCCTGAATGATGCAGCTTTTACTCTTAATGCATCCGCGGAGGTACCCCCACGTAACTCCACTAATACCCTCCGTCATTCATTATAAAAACCACTTTCACTTATCTTTCACCCAGCGTTTCAAAGTGGAACATGTTTCAAGCCTTTTTCCCCATCAATGTTCTCAAAACACCCGAAAAACCCTACCCGACTCCATTAATTCACTGAATCTTCGTACAATGCATTTCACTCAATATTTATGATCCCTCTATCCCGAAACCCAGTAATTCATCTTCTCAGAAATCTCCAACGATGTCAAGTCCCTCCGCAAAAACTAAAGCTCGAGTCAAGCGTCAACACGATAGTTTTTCCCATTCGTCCGTAGTTAATTAATCCTCAAGCATTAATAATGATAATGCGAAACGAGTGCACGTCCTAGGCTTCTCGGATAAATTTCAATTTCTCCGTTGATTTTTCTCCTCTCGTTCCATCTCTCTCCATTTTTTTTGTAATCTGGTGATGTCTGCCCGGTCCCATCGCATCCTGAATAATTTATAAAATCCGTGCGGGGCGACTCGTGAGCGAGAGATAGGGCCGGGAGGGGGGGGGGGCTTTTACGAACCGAAAGATCGTGTATGTGTGTTCTCTGCCTCGACTAAAAGTTAAAAAGTGCCGCCTCACAACGATAACCCATGGGCGCTTTTATAATTAGGCTAAGAAAACGAATTGCGACTGACATCCATATCGACTACCTTAACTCAAAACCTTAACTAACGAGCCTACGTTCCATTCGATCGGGCACGAATAAATCTTCAACTCCGGGGTATCTCCACCATTATCGTAAATCTTCCCGCCATCGCCGCCGCTGCAAGTCCCCCGTCGACGCGCGTGTGTGTGTGTATGTGTGTGTGTTGATACACACGTGTGGATTTTTTCCTTCTTCATTTCCCGGGTTTTTTTTTCGCGAGGTTCGTATGCTCCATGGGCTACTCCGCGGATAAACCTTTCGTTTAGCTATTTACATCCATCATAAATCACCGGGTTATGTTGGAACATTAAAATGGCGCGCGAACGATCGTTTGAAGTCACGCGCACACCTCGAGTTCTGGTCAATATTTCATGTGCAAAATTTGAAAGTGAGGTAGGGTGCTGGGGGTGAGGGGAAAGATGATGGAATTATCTTGATGGTTGGAGTCGGACGATGGTTGATCGTAATGGTTAATTAAAATGATTTCATTACGTATGGAATCAGTTGATAACATCGAATAATTTTTTAATTAATCAAATTTTCAATAATTATTCAAATTTAAAATGATGTTAACAATCAGTAACGGAATTCTGACGATTATAGGAGCGAGAGGGGTAAAATGGACACTTGTGAATCTTTTTTCAAGCTCAAGTTTTTAGTGACATGGAATAATTTTTTTCATCACACTGTCCGTCAAACGCCGTTTACTAACATTGTGAAGAAAAATTATGTTTGTCATTCTGCCGAAAACAAATTTTCTGACTCGTGTGACTGAATCCCTCGGCTTCGCCTCGGTCTTGTGACGAAATAGTATATTGTGTTACAAGTGCGTAAAGAACCACTTCTTCGCATGCATGCGTAACACATATCCTATGTGGCGGAGCGTTCCTACTCATGGGAAAAGTGTTTTTTGGCTCGTGGGATTATATCGCTCGCCCTTTGGCTAGTGCTATAGACCTCCCACGAGCCAAAAAATACTTTTCCGCACTTGTCTCGAAATATACTATTTTGTGATACCTGCTAAGTTCACTGTTCGGAACGGTAGTGGGGGTAAAGTGGTTGTTTTTGTGTACGAAGTGCGTAAAGTTCAAGGTCGTGTGTAAGTCAAGCGGGGCAAAATGGAGGCAATAATATTATTAAATATTATTGCCTCCATTTTGCCCTGCTCCCTCCTACTACTTGATTATTTGGTAGTTTGAAATAATTTTTTTTAGTTTTCTCGGAAATTTTAAGGACATCCATTAATTATTTCCCATCAAACCGATTATTTTTCAATTATTTTCGTTGGAAAATGAGCCCATTCTACCACTGAACTATGAAACAGAATTAAGATAAAATAAATGAAGTGACTACGTATGGATCCCTCTGCTAAATAACCAGGTAAGAGGCGTTCAATCAGCGACAAAGTGCTCGGTGTGGGCCACGACCCTCCGCAAAACATCGATCGTACAACATCAATTAAACTGTACGAGTTTTGTAGTGGGGGTTGTGAAACGCCTGGCGTGCCGCACCAAATAAATTCCCCTGCCCCACTCTCACATATACATTTCCATTTAATGCAGTGAGGGAACAAACATAGTGATGGAGTGAATACTGGGAATGAATTAATTGCCTGGAAAGGCGACAGACGACGGAACGAGTCAACGGTTTTGTGTTGTTTCAATTACATTTCACCGAGTGAAATCGGTGGATTATTGGTCAAGGGTGTGATATCAATTATGCATAGGGTGGGGAAAATTAAGTCAAAATTATGGGACATTCCGGGTGATAGGGAGAGTCCCTATAAATTCCATCATCTCTTTATGTTCATGTAATAAAAATGATCGAAAATTTTCGCACGGAGGGTATCATGACGTCATATCTATCTACACTTCGTGGTTGATGTCCTGCGAGGCGCCACATCCGCTCTAGTGTCAAGAATAGAGTGAGGTTAATCATCGCTGGTAATAATACATTTTTCTCCTGATTTATTCATGAAATCTTTTTGAACAATGCTCAAATTGGTAACATTGGTTTTTTTTTTTTTTTAATATACCGGCCCTTTTTGCCCTCTGATTGGCTAATTGGCCCTATCCAACCCTATGCATGCGGCTGTGGATTCTACACTGCACCGTATTCGCACTCCTATAAAAGATAGAAGTAGCATGGGAAACCACAGAAAACCCATGCCAGCACAGGCGGTCACTATACTAGCGACCTCCCGCTCGCCGGATTCTCCGGTTGAAAAACTCGGTTCCACGGGGAATCGAACTCACAACCTTTCGCATACTAGGCTCGCACCTAGCCGCTTCGGCCACCGACGTCGGTATTGGTTTTGTTAAAGGATACATATATTTTGATTGATTCAGATAGAGGCCATCGAGATGAGTATCATGACAAGAAAAAAATTGAAATCGGTGCAGTAGTTTTTGAGATATTGAGGAAAACCGAAATGTAAACAATTTGTTATATCTCAGGAACTACTGGACCGATTGGACGGAAACAGCGCGCCAAAGTTGAGCTCAATCATAGCTGCAATGAGCCAAAATTTCAGATTATTTTCTAAAAATTAATTACCAAAAATCCAAGTTGTCACATACAGTCGAGCACTAAAGTTCGTAAACAGAATACATTGAATGCAAATTCAGGCTGTTCACGAACTTTAGTGGTCGACTGTACATACGTACAGACATGACCCTAAAAACATCATTTCTTCGCGTTCCACAACATTCCAGGCCCTTTGCAATTAAAATTAGAAAATCGAAAAATCAGTCAAATACAAGGCTTCCATTCGCAAGCAAAAAGAAACAATTTGCAAATTTTCACTCCTAATTTAGGCTTAATTTGCCATAAATAATTCTAATTTAGAAGGTACATGTCCTCCTCGTCTATTCTCACGTTATAGAGGCGCGCGGAGGCACGTCGTCAGAATAGTCCCTATTTAAAAGATGCATTCACGTCATGACGTCATTTCTCGAAAGTTGTGTCACATAAATATCGAATTAAGATCGCAAATATCTCGAAAGCTCGTTGAATTGTTTGTCCATTCTCACGTCATAGAGGCGAGCGGAAGCGCGCCGTGAGACTAGACGAATAAAAGAAAAAATCAGAAAATGTCTCTATTCCCACGGAGATCAGCAATCACCTTACAAAACTAGACAATTAACTGCCTCAACATTTACCACCACCTAAAAAAATAAAATTTAAGTTAATCCAAAGGTACTTGATGCCCAACGAAGCGTGATAAACCCAAGATAGGCGTCTGTCAGAGTCCCATCGCCGTTGGCGACCATTCGAAAATGTTTACGAAAGTGAGCCCCGTGGTGAAACGAAATTACTTTAGCATTGCGCCCTTGGGTGCCTCCCAGTGAATACATATCCTTGGCTTTTAAAATAAATGCCTACAATCCATACAAGGAGGAAGTATGTGATGCACCTGGCAAGCGTTTATCTGCATGCCTGGAGGCCAGTGTCCATCATGGGTGAAGGTAAAGAGTGGGTGGATTATACCGGGGAAATTGCACGATACAAGTAATAAGTTTGAAATGTTACATTGGAGGATTAATAATNGGGGGGGGGGGGGGGGGGGGGGGGGGGGGGGGGGGGGGGGGGGGGGGGGGGGGGGGGGGGGGGGGGGGGGGGGGGGGGGGGGGGGTGAACTGAGATTTCACGGGATTTTGGGTTCAGCCAGCGGGGTCTGCTGTCAGTAACAACTCTTGTCAGTGGTTTTGCGGAGGGTCAAGGGTCTAGGGTATTCTCCTTCCACTGAAACCTCCGAAGAGTTTGGGTTCGAGTCACTGATGTCCACCAATTAATTTCTCTCCGTGGAATACATGATAACGACAGGGGGAAAACAATTGTACTTCTGAACTCGAGATGAAAACTTTATGATATTTTTTTATAATAAAAAATGATTGGAAAATGATAACTTCAAAATGCTCGCAAAAACCCCTGTTGTTGCTTTCGTACAGAATCACGGAGAAATGTTCAGTAAAAATTACGGAACTCACAATTCGCTTACCGATTACAGAATCGACTCAGAAAATTTTAGAGACGGTATCGTAATTTTTCACAGGAGATTCGGATAAAAATTACAGAACGTGAAAAATTTGGTGACAGTTCCGTAAAATTTCCTACAACCACATTTCGCTCCAGAATTACGGAAAAGATACGTAATTTTTATTGAATACTTCTCTCCGTGAAGTCTTGTATTTGATCGATTTTTCGATTTTGATGGTCTAGAATATTATGAAACGTGAAGAAATGATGTTTTTAGGGTCATGTCTGTATGTATATGACAACTTGGGTTTTTGGCGATTAATTTATAGAAAATTCAACATAAATACAGTGAAATTTCTAGATGAAAATCTGAAATTTCGGCTCATTGAAGCTATGATTGAGCTCAATTTTGGTGCGCTGTTTCAGCCGATCGGCCCAGTAATTCCTGAGATATAACAATCAGTTTTAATTTTCAAAGAAAACGCTTTCTGTGGGCCACTCTGCGATCATATCCAGCAATAACTGACACAATTAATCGAACACTAGCTGCCAATATTTCGAGTGCGGAAAGCGCTCCTCTTCAGGGCCAAATTTATTCATCTACAATAATCAGCTATAATACCCCAAGACCTTCAAAATTATCGGATATTTCCCGAATGTTTTGTAGCATAGCAACGGGATGGATCAGTTTTGCAGATTAAAATCCCGAGCGCTGCGCGTTCTTCAACTCTGATTTTGGCCGATCAGGGTGCAGTGTTCGGGGTTACGGGACACATTTCACCAAAATGTGAGGAATATCTGTCAAATTCGTAGAAAACAATTGACAGGCTACAGGGAAATTATCAGTGTGAAATGCAGCACGTGACCCCGAATACTGCACTCTGATTGGTCAAAATCAGAATTGAGGAAATTGTCACTTGTAATACCACAGGAGCTTCAAAATTATCGGGTATTTTCCGATAGGTTCGTTGCAAACAAACGAAGGAGTCAAGTTTTTCCTGAAAAACTAATGGAGATAGCAAATTGAAATCTGGCACGATCCTAGCTCTTACAATACTGGAGTTTGGTATTTTGGAAAAACGCAACCGTCCGAGCAGTTCTGGAGATATTTAACCTTTTGTACGAATCTACTAATTTTTTCATAAAATCAAAATTGTTGTTCAACTGGAGAAAAGGTCATGTGGAAATAAAAGGATCGAGAGATCGAAAAATCAACAAAGACTATTCTTCTCCAATTTCTGATTTATCGACCGGCGAGAATGAAACTTCACGGTTCGCCCCACAGATGCCCGCACCAATTCCTCAAGTTCGTCTACTGGTCTACTATAACGCGTGATTATCCATCATACCTTAGTCTACTAGAGGCTTATCGCACAGGAACAAATCAATTAATCAAACGTCAAGAATGATTTATCCATATTTCCAACTCCACCCAATCAGCAAAAGACCATGAGTAAAAAATCAACAGCTGGATAAAAAACAAGGTGAACGTGGATACAAATTACAGTGCTGGGATCAGCGTTTATGTAGGCGCTACAAACCTGTAATCGTTTCATCGATCGCAGGGATAATTACAATAACAAGCAGTCATTTCATCAGTCAACGAATCGTTTACGCACTCGTTGCCTCCACCCGTCGTGCATTAAATGCGCGTCAATTTCCCAACATTGGACAGGACAAGGGGGACATGAAAATGCCTCGATACAGATAGATGTGTTATTCATTACGAACGTGGATAGACTTTGGTATACGAGTCTGTTGAGTTTTGCGGCCAGGGTGTCAACGCTCAGACGTTGCGTTTTGTAGTCCATGTCGATTATTCACACGCCAACAGTTGCCGGAGTAACTCGACGTCACTGTCACTGGTTTATTTGTACTCGTTCAGAAGTTGAGTTACGACTGAATGTGCATCTACGGAAATTGCATTAAAACTATTTTTTTCAACTGAAAAATTTATTTAATGGATTGTTTACATTTCAAGAAGTTCAGGACGTGAGCAATTGTCCAATTTTATCATGGCGTTTATTTAATAAAATTATTTAAACTTTTCTAAAGATAGGAATAATAATGAAGTCACACCCCCCTACATTTCATAGTTGACTCGCTAGGAAGCGCTAAACCCGTTTTATTGTCAAGAATAAAGTGAGATCAACCCTAGTTTCGTCACTTGGTGTGTGAACTTTTATTCGAATTGTGATACTAAGCTTAAGGGGAGACTATACTATGAGTTTTAAAAGTCGTAGGCTATTGAAATGAGATTGTTCATAGATTGCAGATCGATTATGTATATCTAAAAACGAATAATTAGTACGAAAAACTAATTGTTTATTGTTCGTTCGTCGCAAACGCTTAAAATGCTTAAAAAATTTTCTGAAAGAATCGAGAATATTTTTTAAATATTTTAAGGATAATTTTTCTGGCCATTTTACATGAATGGCGCAAATGTTTATATTAAACAAAACAAAATTAGCTGTGTGAGAGTCGAATTTCAAAAAACTAATTCGTAATTGTTATTGCACACATTTTTTCAAAAATTTTGAAAAACACTTCTGTAGCTTCAAAATTGGAGGCCCTGGACGATTTTTAACATTCTAAGCGTTTGCGGAGCAAAAGAACCATAAACAATTAATTTTTTTGCACTAATTAGTCGCTCATATTAGTCTCCCCTTAATAATCGAAATATCATTGATAAAATTTTTAAAATCTTTTCAACACCAGACTTGATTTTTTTCAGAAATTTCTACTTAGCCGTCTGAATGATATTACAAAATTAAAGTGAGCTTTGCGGGGATTGCCTCGCGTGCAGAGATAGGCAAAATCGTAAGGCAGAGTCTACAATCGATGTGCGGCCTCCGGCTGCATCGCGTTGCAATAAATATAGATATATGAATTACCTTAGCAACGTGACGTAAACGAGTGACGCGCGTTTATTGTAAACTCTCCTTAAGAGAGAATTAACACTCCGTTGGTCGCGCCGTAAGCGTCGCGTCGCCACAGCATAAATCGACGTAATGATAAATTTGAAAGATCTTGGAAAGATTGATTATATATTCAAGCTCAAAATTGCCATGATTTTCTGAGAATTTGTCTTATACATGGTATACGGCCCGGAGTTTCGGAATAAAAATTTGAAAAACCAACTACTTATGCTGTTTTTAGAGGACATTTTCATTGATAGGGCTTCTAGACACTTCAAAATAAAATGTCAAATTTTTTCAAATTTTTTTGAGGCTTTACTGCAGTGTAGCGCGACCAACGGAGTGTTAAAATGATTTTATTACATACAAAATGAGGTAACTGTATTGTACAATTTTTTCAATTTGATTCAATTAATTATCCATCAACATTTTCACTTTTTTAAATAATAAATTAATCATTAATCAAATTTTTGAAATTTTCAAGTATGTTATAAATCAGTAATGAACTTCGCAAGAATGATGATTATTAGATTAATTGAAAAATCAAACTCAGATATTTAGAATTAATTGTTTAATTATAATTGAGAATTAAAAATTATTTTCAAATGGAAATTAAAAAGTACTGAACTTTGATTAATTTACGGTAAACTCCGTTTAAAATTACTGAGTAGAAATTTTTGCCGATCACTGCTCGCGTGGTGACCAATTTAGAATTAATCATCGTAGGTGATCATTCTTTTAATTTAAACGAAATGAACAAGTGACTAGGAGCCGGATACTTCATTCCAAACGTGCACCCGGCGCATAATCGGAGGATCCCGGTTCGATTCCCGGTCTGGACTATTCATTTCTTCTGTAAATTTTCGTTGTCAACTAACGTCGTGAATTATCGTAGTCTCTATCCTACCTGCTCCAAAGTTCTATCCAACAATATTCTGTGATGGATCGGAGGTTCTGACATCATTCAAGATCATTTGAGCGTTTTCAAATTATCGTTTATTAAAATTTTTTTATAATGAAAAGAAAACAATTTGCAGAGTTTTACTCTCAATTCAGACATAATCCGACGTGAATGATCGAATAGAAGAAGACAAATTATTGAAGAAATATCCCTATTCTCTTGGCTTTTATGCAGAAGTATTTCCTATAATTTTTTTCATGAGGAAATTATTGAAATTGAGTGTTCAGGCTTCAAGAACTTAAATCCGTATGAAATCCCACAATTTTCCATCTACTAGAAATGGCGTTGACAGATCAGAACTGTGACGTCATTCCAGGTCATCTGAGTATTTGTAAATTCTTATTTTACACTCATTTCTTTAGTTATAAAACGAATCCACTTGCACAATTTTACTTCAAATTTAGACATGAGCTGACAAACAATTAAACAACAAAAGAAGACAATACTATGAAATATCTCAATTGAAAATTACCGCATTTCTCTTGACATTAAAACTAGCTAATTTTTATACTTAACAGAACGTGAGAAATTGACTTGTTACCAATTGTTTTCAATTCCCACAGTCTCTGAAAATTACAAAACCTACAAATAAAATTAAAAAAAAAATCTACGCCTCAATAGAAACACAAACGTCACACGAGTCTCGATAAATTAATTCCTCACTATTCCAAACCTGTTAGAAAAATATCTTTTGTTAATGCTTTCATATATGTACATAAACTCACACGCCCACAGGCAAACGGTTGACAGTTGTCCAGGATTTATGACGCTATAAAATATCATTTGTATTTTACGTCGAAGCAGGAGGTGGTGGAGTGTATATAGGAACGAGTATAGGGGAATGAGTCGTAGGGAAACGCGGGGCGGAAGAGTGAGAGGGGCGGAGGGGGGTCTCTTGATTAATGCAGCGGCCTGTGCGAACGATGAATAACCGACGTGTTGTTATAGTAACATCAATCTGCAAAGGAAGAGCACTGCACAGAGGCAGTCCTCTTCCCATAATACACACACACGTATATTTTCACAGCGAGAGGTGAAGTTGCCCCCGCGGCGTTGATAAATCGCGTAGATTGGGCTCACGCCGAGATACAATCGGTCACCTCACCCACGATTCAATCGCGTTGGCATGTAAAACAAGTAAGTAGAGGCGGTGGTTCGCGTGTCTCTCTACCAAACACTGACGATTCTCCCTGTCTTCGTAATTGTCAGGTTTTATCAACTGACTTAATTTATTTCAATACCCTATTTCGTTGGACGAATGACATATGAATTCTGGAGAAAATAGAATCAATCATTCTGGGGGCTGATGATATCTTTCTAATAAAGATATTTTTTATTTTGATGATGTGTTATGAAACGGGTAACGACTGAAATGCGGCGGAAACTCTGCGCCATGAATTTTCAGTCAAGGAGGGATAGAAAAATCTGAAAAATGGCTTAAAAATTTATTGTTTTTATAAAAATCGGATGAAACGAGTTGAGAGTGCTATGGAAAAAGAATAAATAGTTCTAAGGAAACCCGGCTGTGTGGTGCACTTGGTAGCAGCATGAGATTCACAACCTCAAACTCCCAGACCAATTCCACACCAATTTTTCATCACAAATTTCCACATAATATTCATCTGAAAATTTAATACAATTTTCAAACCGAATATTCCACAGATTTTCCAAGTGAAAAAACCCACTCCACATTCAACATTACCTGGCTGAAGGCCCTCATCGGGCGATGCACTGAGAGAAAAATTTACTTCTCCCAAGAAAAACAGAGAAAATTTTCTTGACACAAGTAATCAAATGGAGGTTTTATATGAGACAGTTGAATATTTACTTGTGCTAAGGAAATTTATTTCTCACAAGTAAATTTTTTTCTCAGTGTGGCCGCGTTGGCAAGTTAACCCTTGCAACGAAAAACCGGTGAAATTTGAAATTTTTTTAAATTCTAAGGAATGTTTAAAAGTACGAGGTGGGGGTTGACGACATCTCTAAATCCTTTGTGACAAAGGGAGGTCTTCAAGTAAGATGGCGGCGTCCAGAGTTGTCAACCATCTCGAATCTTTGAACATTTCTCACAATTATTTATCCTTTTCAGATCACCTTTAACTCGTTGGATCTGATTTTTATAAAAAATACAAATGTTTCAAGCCATCTTTCAGATTTTACTTTTTTTTTTTGGCTGAAAATTTATAACGCAGAGTGTTTTTCTACAAACAACTGACTGTTTTCCCTGTGTTCGTAATTCTGAATTCTTATCAACTGACTTAATTTATTTTAATAGCTTATTTTGTTGGACGAATGACATATGAATTCTGTGGAGAATAGAATCAATCATTCTGGGGAGCCTATGATATCTTTTTAATAAAGATATTTTTTATTTTGATGATATGTTTCAAGACGAGTGATGCCACCTCTTGAGATACCTCGAGGGTGGAAAAAACGACTGAAATGCGGGGTAAATTCTGCGTCATGAATTTTCAATCAACAAGGGATGGAAAAATCTGAAATATGGCTTGAAAATTTAATCTTTTTACAAAAACCGGCTGAAACGAGTTCAAGGTGATATGGAAAGAATAATGGTATTTTACACAACAAGTGAGGTAAGTCGGGCTTCGCCGCACTCGCGTGTAAAACCGACTTACCTCACGAGTTGTGTAATACATTTTATGTCATCAGTGCGTCTGTGGGGGTGGTGAGTGGGTACGGGCGG